>NW_015114122.1:5716-134329 GCF_001443285.1 Poecilia latipinna
AAATCAAAAGTAATTTCTCAATGTATAAAAAATAAATACAAAAAAATTATTTGTTTCTTGTCTTGAAATGTTAAATGTACATTAAATTGTGGAATTCTTTAAACACTGTAAAGTGTTTAAAGAAATCTTCTGCTGTTTTGGTTGAGCAAAGCAGGAGGAACGACCGCTCCAAGAGCGCATTTGCGCCGGAGCAACCAATCGGTGAGGGGGGGGCTCTGACTTAAATTTATTACACTGGGTTTCAAAAACTTCAGATTCTGAACTATTTAGGGAACAAAATATTCAACCTCCAACTTACCACAAAACGTTTTAAATGCTATTGTTTACACACAGTGAAGACTTTGTGTTCTTTTTGAACTTAGTTTGGCCAGAAGAGATGTAACATAGGCCCGCCATATTTAAAATATTTTGGAAGCATAGTTGAATTTAAGGCTAGATCATGTCAAGGCCCTGTTCTCTCCTTCCACCCAGCTCTCATGGCCGACACCCTCAACATCCCTCTGTGTAGGCGGTGGACCCTTTTCAGGGCCAAGCACCAGGATTCAAGTGTCGACTACCAGGGACTGTGGAAATAAGGGTGACCCTCTGCCCCAAATCCGGATGAAGTCCACCAGTTCCCATGGTCTTCCTTTATGGAGGTTTCTCTCTGCCTCACATAGTGTTTGGTTTGCTATTCATAACGAAAAGAATGATAGGCAGAATAATAAAGGGAGAGACTGGAGACTCATCTAAGTGAGGGTCCTGCTGTAGTTTCTTGTAGTAAAGAAAAAGCTGGTCCAAAAACTGATGGTGTATTTTTACAGGTCTGTCTAAGCTGAGACTCTGAAGTATAGGAACAGGATATGGATCATGATCAATAGATTGAAATCCCAGATATAAAAGACTGAGATGAGTTGACTCTGTCAGATAGGTGAGCTCAGCCTATAGGACTCTGCATGTTCAAGCAGAAGTTATGAAATCAGTTGTCATTGTCGCAGCTGCATTATGAAAATCGTGTCAGTTTGCTGTCAGCCTCAAGTCTTCCACCCCTTTTCATCACAACCCCCATGGCAAGCAGTTTGTACCTGCCCTCTGCATCTGAAACTATTGTGTGATTGGTCAGAATTTCATGGGTCTGTTTGTTTATGATGGAAAACAGCCCAAGCTGCTCAACTTTCAGAAGCTGGTTTTTCAGCCAGAAAGCAGGATGGATAGTTTTGAGAAGCAATTGTCCAAGGTCGTGAGAAAGTACATACCATTGGACCGAAACACTGAACTCCCCCTGTTCGCATCTTGTCTGACGCAGATACAAAAACAGAACAAAAAATATTATTAAATTATGTAGGGGATCAGCACTGTGAAGTTTGTCTGTCAGCTGTTTTGCAATTCTTGAGAAATTAATAACATTTATTTTTGTCAGAAATGTAATAAATCTGAGCATTTTGACTTTTAATGTGCAAAGAAATTTATGAAAAGTTGTTCATTATTATTTACAATGAGCTTTTGACTTTATGTACAAATCAGATTTGGACTTTTGAACTTGATGTTTTGAACCCCTGATCTATATTTTGTTCTGAAGCTGTAGCACAGCAGAGCTTTGAGAAATCTAATTTATTCACATATCAGTTTATTTTGAAATTCCACTGATGGCAAAGCTGCTCCTTCTGTTTGAATGATTGATCATGTATTCATTGTTCCAGATAAACACATCGTGTTAATTATTGTTGTTTTCATACCTTCACTTCATGATGCAGTACTCAAACCATTAAAACATTATGTCTATATTTTTATAAGTAAATGTGTTAATTCCACAGAGAAATGTGGATTTGTCTGGACACTGAAGGTTTATTATGCTCTTTAAACATCAAAACCCTGCACCTGCAGAACATCAGCCCATATATCTTCAAACTGAAGTGTCAAGACTTTTAATAGTCGATCTTGCAGGAGGACCAGAAGTTCTCTGAGTTATTCATAACAGCTGAATCATGAGAAATGGTATACTTCTTTAAGTGGGATTTTTATTGTTTTATTTATACCTGATAACAAGAGTCATAAAGGTTTTTTGTGGCTGATGCCGGGTCAATCTTCATGTTCTCTCATAGATTTGGTTTGCAACACTTTATGCCGCTCCTTCTGCTCAATCCACAAAGGGAGATTTCATCAGAGTTGTAAATCTCCATGTCAGGGATTTTCTTTGATTTTTTTTACTCCCTCCTTCCTTCACATATCTCTCTCTCTCTCTGTTTTTTCAGCACATGACGGTGCAAAGCCTCAGAGGCTTACTTGGCAGCAACTGAAAAGGCAGAGGAGGTTAAAATGAACAAAAGTAATTTTACGTTTATAGGTACAGATTTGCTCACATTTTGTTGCAGTTAAATGTTTCGGCTGCACATTTGCCTCGGTGAATGGGGGAGGTGGTGGGGAATCCCTTGGAAATTGCAGGGGGTTTTTTTTAGTTCTCATGCTTTACTTCACACAGAGTTTTATTTATGATATCACCCTCCCATATGGTTTTAGTTGCTTTAAGGTTAGAAAGTACTTTCACCCAACTTCAACAGATTATTTGTCAATTTTACTTGAATCAACGCCAGCAGGTGGCGTCAGGGAAATAAATGTTCTGCTAAAAGATGTGGTAATGGTGATAATCCCAAATGTCATCAGATAAAAGGCAAACCTTTTTCTGCTAAATTATATAGAAATCAAATGTATCTACTGTGCCTGGGCCTCTTATGATCACTCAACACTCTCTGTTAAAGTGTAGGGTGTGATTAGTGGTCGTCTTCAAAGTGCTGGTGTGAGGATGCTTCAGTGAAAAAGGCTGATCCATATATTTCCTTATTTGATCAGTTCCAGCTCAAAAATATGCTCCAAGCAAAGCCTGAGACCTCTGTGCTGTCAGAAGCTAAAATAACTGACTACTAAACATTTAACATTGTTTCTTCCTAATAATGCATATTTCACACCAGTAAAATGTCTACAATTCAGCAGCACAGACTTTGCTCACAGAATCATAAAATAAAGCCTCTGCATGAAGAGAAGGCCTTTGTGAAGGATCAGCCTTTTCTCTTTTGTAATCAGTGCAGACTGATTAAAGGCAAGTCAGCATCACAGAATCAGTTAAATGACTTTAACATTGTTAGTTACAGCATTGCACTCTGTGCTACTCCCTAGTTAAAACATGTATGTCAGTTAAACTCTATCAGTGTTACAGCAGGAGCTACAACTTGATCCTCTGATTTACCTGCACTTTCAAACAGGTCTCAAACATTTGGAATTATATTAATTTCACACACTTATTTCAAAAGCTGCCATCATCCATGTTCAAAAGTACACTGTCAAGTGCTTATTTCTGTTAATTTTCTTTGTCAAGTTAATTTAATTATCTTACACTACTTAGAATTTTTTTTTTCTTTTTAATTGTTTTGTCCAGTCATGAGGAAGATTTCTGAATTGACATTTATGCCAACAAAGAAGCTGATTGTTCAGTTCTGAATGCAAGCATATTTGTTAATGGACAGTTGAGTGAAAGGAAAACATATTGGAGAAAAAGGTGAACAAGCAACAGGGAAGTCTTGAATCAAAGCTTTTTCAAAAGTTTGGTGGAGGCTGACAAAACACTGACCTCAGATGGAGTCGGTGCTGAAAGAACCACATGCAGAGGTGTTAAGAACATGGGCTATAAGGCTTACAAGCCTTGTATTAAGTGACTAGAAACACCAAGCATCTTACTTAGGCTAATACATATATATACTGTATATATATATTTTTTTATCAACTCTAAACTGAAAACAATCATCTACCAGGAAATTATAGATCAGGTCCTGCTTCATTCTGACAAGATGCTTTCATTTTCTAATATGAGTTACAACAACATTTAATTCCCCTTTGGGATCAGTAAAGTATCTTTTCATGTAAATTTCCAGGAGGACTTGGCATCTACCCACACAGTCAGAGTTACCAGGAACTGATTTAATCACCAATCTAGAAAACTTTTTCTCATGATTCTGCAAAATCATCTTTGCTCATCCACCAGCAGTAATGTGAAACACTGAACACCAGCTTAACAAACGTCATGAATTTTGTCAAAGTGTTAAGCAGGTGCTGGAAAAGCAGATAATGTGGGAAAAATCCAGCTAAGGAAATAAAGGCCAAGAGAATAAAGGGAATGAAGACACTTTCTTCTCAGACAAACTTCAACCTTTTACTCCCTGCTTAGACAGCATTGTCATAAATTATGCATCATTAAGGTTCCGAATACCTTTTGGCACCTACTTCAAAAGAACTCAGAGGTTCTGCTTGTTAGCTTCAGATTTGGCATGAAGGAAGGGGCACGTGGAACCTCCACATCTGGATGCCAGCACCTTGGCTGATATTGAGACTTTGTCTCTTGTGACATCTTTATGATCACATGCTGTTACCCATTGCACCCACTGGGTTTTGGCCGTATCTCCCACAATAAACCTCACAACCTTCACCCAGCCTCCCTATCACCCAGGGGTCCCTCTTCTAGTTAACTCTGACGGGAATGTAAAACATTTGAAGTGTCTTTTGATTCCAGCCCTTTGCAAACGTTGCTGCTAAATGGGACCTTGCAAAGTTGCGTGGAATCCGTCTTGAACGACCTGCAGAGAAACCAGCCTACACACCTTGTCTTCATTACTACAATAGAGTCCTTTTATGATGTTCTCCTATCAATGAATCTATCTCGCCTTTCCTGATTTATTGTCTGGCCCCTCGGTGGCCCCTGAAGCCTTTGACCTCCTTAAAATCTGCCTCTGAACAAATGGCAAGAGAATAAAAAAGAAGAGTGTTGTGTAATTGTTTTTTTTTTCTCTTTACTTTTTCAAGTGTTGACTCTTGCACATATTTCCACTGTTACCTTCTCTCCAGCAGGCTTCACTTAGGAAGCCGTCCATGTTGTAGGCTTTGAACAGGTGCAGAGTGGAAACTGTTAACCAGGGAGGCTGCATAAACACTCAGCAGGCTGTAAGACCAAGGCCTGCTGCTGCTTTAATCTCCCAGAAGTATGGAAACTACAACAAGGGAAGTTGAGAATAGGAAAATGTCTTCACCCAGAGGCAAAATGGCTTCAACTATAATTGTTGAAATTAAAATGTTTGGAATCCTCATTAAAAAATAACCTTTGTCCAAATTTTAATGTATTTAAGGTTTAAGGTGTCTTCATTTGGTGAGGTTGGTCAGATGCCTGCTTCCCTAGCTGACGGCTTCTTTGGTAACAAGAATTTTATCTTCTTCCACACATTGTCAGATGATATTATAATTTCAATTAGAAACAGGGAACTTATAGTGTATCACCTGAAGAAAATGGAGAAGGGACCGATTTACACAAAGTCAGTTATGATAGCTAACAGTTCTTTTCTGACAGACTTACCTCTAGTCAAAACAAGAGCTAGTTTTTTATTTACACAATTCTAGACTGTATTTACTTTGATGCAAGGCTTTTGCATGAAGGATTGGACAGTCATCCAATGAGAGTATTTGTTGGTTTAGGTTAGGTTCAAAATTACTAACATGTTTCTTCTGACTGGAAGTAATATTAATGTTTTGGAGTGGCCCAGTCAGAGTCCAGAGTTTCATACATAATCTATTACAAGGCTATTCTAATGTTTCAATAAATGTTAATTTTATGAGTCTTTTACTTACTGTGGCCTTCAGCATCCCTGATGAGAGATTAGATATAAACTAAAATTTAAAACAATTTATTATGTCATACAGTCAAATATTTTATGTTTAATCTATCAACTTTCATGTTATGTATTTATTATTTTATTGCTGTTTAACCCTTCTAGAACCGAACCTGTCGCCGCCGACATGTAAACATTTGCAGTACCGTAATTCCACCACACTTGGCGCTATCTGAAAAATTCCAACGGTTTCTGAAAGGGGAGAGGTTGCACTTTCCAGCCAATATCGGGTTATTACGGTAATTTCACAGCTGCAGCTGCAGAGAGTGAAATTAATCCGGGGGGCACTCGTTTAATAGACGGTAAATTGTGAAAATGACTTGTTGGATATTGAAAGTTCCAGTTGTTATGGGTACATGGGTAAGTATATCATCTCACAGGACATTTAAATAACTACTTACAATTAAAATAAGGAAGATTTATATAGGCAGACGTTTGAAATTCGGGTCTAAAAGGGTTAAGTTATTAATCTTGGCTTACTTTTACACGTTATAAGAATTTTGCTTCTTACAATTCTGGATAAGGTCTTCTGAGATAAGAAATCTGAGGTGGCTCCATCTATTCAAAGTCCCAACAGCAGACAGGACATGTCAGAAACATGGGAGGTTGGGGATCCTTGGCTTAGTGGAGCAGGACAGCGAGGAGGGGCTGACAGGTGACAGACAGGTTCATTGTGAAGCTACAGAAGATGGGCCTATCTGGACTTCCCGGAGGCCATTGGTCTGTTCGAGTCCTTGGGGCTTCATGCCATCGCTGGGGGCATCAAGCATCTGACACTTAAGCACATGGCCATGTTGATAGGTTGTCAATGCCAGAAGGCTGGAAACACTCAGGCATACTAAAGCAGCATGAACACAAACAAATGTACGTAGATGAATTAGCCTCACATATTTGGATGCACATCTAAATGCTAACTGCAGAGCAGAAACTGCAGAAAAGAGGGAAAAGCTTAGACAGACAAAGGAATGCGAAGAGGAGATGGAACGCATTCCCTCCAGCTTTGACAGGAGAAATAAATCATTGCAATTATGGGCTGGACCAAGTAAATGGGGACAGGTCAACCTTATCATTTCCAAGTTCAAGGTGTTTCCTGCTCATCTGAGCCAGCCAGGCGCTGATGCCAACAGACCATGGTTGATGACAGTGATCTAAATGTGCCATGGAAGCCTGTGAAGTGTTTGGCTCAAGCATGGGATCGTTCCCCCAACTGGGCAGGTTGGGGGAACGTCATGTTGACTCAATGTTGGCATAGAAGTTTTGTTGAAATATAGCAACAATTTGAGCTCATATGTTTTTTTTTTGTTGTTTTTTTTTTTTTGACGACTTTCTTCACTCATATTGTAATTTTTGTAATGCAAAACAAATAAGTGACTTGAACACAATTCGACACAACTGGAACCTTTCCTCATCTTTGTAGCTGATTAAGCAGTGAGCATTAGCTGAAATATAAATAGACATGGTTCTACTCTAAAACCAATCAGCTCTCTTTTTGACTCCGTAGTGCCAGACTGTCTGCATGTGAGCTCAGAAGAACACGGCTAACACGGAGCGCTGCGTTTATTTCTTTGTTTCTTCACCTCTTTTGGTCTTTCACCACCACCATCTGACTATTTTGCTTTTATTCCCTTTCATACTCGTGCTCCCCCCCTTTTTTCTCTCTTGTGGGTGGAAGTAGGGGAGCTCAAGACAGGGGGAAATTGGTGTAATGAATTTAGGGCACTCATGCTTGCTGAGGCGAGCCTCCCTTGGCTGCTTGTAGCCATTAATCTTCCGCACTCTGTCAGACCAAAATTTGCCCACAATAGGCAAAGGGGGAGCTCAAATTGACTACCAATTACGCGCTTGTGAATAAAGGAGATAGAGAAAGGAGGGAGAGCACAATATGGTTCAGCTGTAATGTTTATTTTAACCCTGTGAACTGCGCAGGAGCAGCAAGGTCTGTGGATTGAGTTGTTTGCTTGTGTGTGTGCGGGTGTGTGTGCGTGTGCGTGTGAGTGTGTGTGTGTGTGTGTGTGTGTGTGCGTATGCGTGGTCAGGGGTGAACTGTAACTTTGACTACATTGTCAGCCATCTCAGGATGTGGAAGTTATTCACCTCCACTGAGTGTAATGCATATTTGATTGTTTCATTCCAGCCTCAAGCTGCTTTATAAACCTAATTTTGACTGGTGTTTTCAGTTAATTCATTATTTTGTTGCACATTGAAATTGATATCAACCACAATACCAATTACTCAAGCTTACACTACTGCAGTCACTTGCTTAAAGGTGGGATCAGATTCTCAAACTTTTTTAAGCCACAAAATATTGACTCTCTTTCTCAATAAAGTTTTAAAGTTTCCACAGTGATAATGTAAAGCCTTCAAATAAAATACTCCAGATATTTATTTTTTTTATAAAAGATATATTTCTCTCTGTTTTTAAAACTCTTCATCTTCATGGTCTTTGGGGTTATAAACATAGATTGTTGTAATATCGATGCTGCACCAGAAGGTGGTGATCATTTGAAGGTTTATGGCATAATAATTAAAGTGAAGGGGATTCTCACCCTGACGAAGGGAAGTATTCATAAGTTCTACATTTTTTAACAAATGTACCTGATTTGGGAATTTGTCACAACTGGTTTACTAGCTTATGATTTAAAATAATGGGTATTTTCCACTTATTTTTGACTGGAAGGAATTTGGTTTTGTGACTACAATGAATTCAATTTCTCTGCATTGAAGTCACTAAATGTTATTCTGATTTGACCAGAGTTTATAATCTGTAATACTATATTAGGGTTGAGTGCCTCAAACAGGAATCACAGCCAGAATCAAATTAGCATTAGCAAATTATCTTAAATGTTAATAGTGTCATTTAAATGTTTGCCAACATATTTTGACAATTTTGTCAAACAACTAAAACTGTCTGTGCCAGTGCAACAAAATTCAATGTAAATCTTTGTAGTTTAGCTTTATCAGTGTTTCCTTTACTGCTGCATGTATCCAACATGTATGACATTGTATTCATAGACATAAGTCTAATTTCAGTGGATGCTCAGAACATTTCAGAGCAGTGTGTGTTTGTTTAAACACCCTTAAAATAACATTAAACTCAGGTGCCAAAACCCTTTAATGTGTGATTCCCTTTTCAGCAAAATTCAAACATTAGCATGATTACTGCCCTCATGGTTGTGATTATATGAGCTCTTGTGTTTATTGTATTACCCGAAAGAACATGACAAGAACTAATAAGTTCCTTAATTGTCTCTGAATTCATTCAAGCCTAAATTTGCTATTGGAGACACAGGCCTGCATACTTTGAAACCACGTTTTCAATAAGACCGTTACATGAATTCTCCTCCCAACATGTGGCGGAAGGAAAAAAAAACAACTTGACTGGACATTGGAAGATAGATCAGAAGTCTTAATGAAGTTTGACTTTCAGGATTAGTAAACTCAGTCCCAGCCTGCTTTGAAGATAGACTCAGTTTGCAATTCCAAGGAAAACTTTCACAGCTAAAACAATATATTTTAAAGCTGATTGCTCTCAGGTGAGAATTAGCACAGGACATGCTGCTGGTGTTAAACATGGCAGAACTGAAGCTCAGACCCCCCCAGACCTCTGACAAAGAATTTGAGAGTGTTTAGTCCTGTACTGTAAATAAGTGTATTTTGTTTGCAGCTTGTTTGCAGCTGAGTGACTCAGTTTTTATATAGCACACGGAATTGCATAGTAACAATTTTATTGCATTTATTTCTACATTTTTTTATTTTATTTAAATTTCTAACAAATAATCTGAGAAACTAACCTGAAGACTTACCCCCGACTGGATATGAACTGGCTTAATTACTTGAGTTTTTCTGCAGGGATCCCTAAATGCATGTAAACATCAACGCGTCTTTGCGGACACACAGCAGAGTGTGTCCCGGCCTGTGGGGGGGGGGGGGGGCAGATGGACGATGTTGTTCTGGTTGGGATGAAAGAGGTGTGAAGGAGGCGCAGCCAGCCAACTGCTCAGGGTCACGTAAGGGTTGTCCACTCCGCTTGAAAGACAGACGACTCAAAACATCATCAACAGAATCTCACGCGTGAGCAGCGCAGCACCCAACACAAACATTATTAACAAAACAAACACTCCTACTTCCAAGACAGAATGCCCCCTTCGTGTGAAAGCTGTAGTGTTTCCCGCTTTGTTTTTGGTTTCTGTTTGCACAGCAGACATCACAAGAGAAACACTCATCAGCCTTGCAGGATTATAAATCTAAAGCATAAGCAGTAGGATTTTAAATGTTGGAAACATACCTGCAGTTCAGAAAAAGAAAGCTTAGCAGAAAGCTGAATATTATTTCAAGAAGGCACATCTTGATAAACTTGAACAGCATCAAAAAGTTTAATTATTTCAGAAATTTTATAACAAAAAGTGAAAAGTAAGTTTGTTTTTGTACTTTTTTTTATGATTATGGCTAACAGAAACTGAAAACCTCAAATTCTCTTTCTCAGAAAATATCAGAATACTACAGAATATATTTAATGCAGTAAATCTATGTTGTGGTCATAAAGAGCATTGAGTTTGAAGTTATCCAGCAGATGGTTTTTACAAGAATGAGTGTTGTGTCCAAACCTTAATGAAAAGTTGAATGGAAGGAAAGAGTGTTATAGAAAAGCTCAAGCCTGAAGTAAATTTCATCCAAGAATTTAAGGGAGATTCAGAAACTAGTCAGTGGAACAAGGTCTTTCAGATTCATTGTTTTTATTTCACATGGAGATCAGTGTCCTTGTGCACAGGGTTCTGAGTGAAGTCAGGGATAATTTGGGGAGTCCTATTATCTGATGGGTTGGTTGGTTAATTATTTTCAGATAAAACATCCAACCATTCATTGTCTATGCTGCTTATCCTCACAGGGCTGAGGAGGGGCTGGTGCCCACCTCCAGCTGTTATTGAGTGAGAGGTGGGCTACCCTTTCTACAGATTGCCAATTCATCACAGGTCAATATAAATTCATACAGGACAAAAAATAAATAAATAACTAAATAAATAACTCACATACCTACTCTAAGGGAGAAATAAATGCCTTGGATCCACAGGGAGAACATGGAAACTTCACAGAGAAAGACTGCAGGCTGGAATCTGGACCTCAGATTTTCTAGCTACAAGATAACAGAGCTACTCACTGTCCCACTGCGGACCATCTAAATGAAACAGAAACAGGAAAATGTTCTGCATATACAGCACATCATGATTTATTGCATGTTATTAAAAATACAACATTTTTTAATAACATGAGACAGACAGGTGTTGTTTTGAGTGTCCCATTTGGACCATGAAAATTCCCCATCTTCCCTTTTTCTAATCTGGTCAAGCTGTGAACATTGCAAGACAGAGAAAGGATCTCAGAGTTCTGGTCAAAACCTCTCACACACATACTCTGTACTCAGAGAGAATACACATCAAGATGTTTATTATAAGGAACAGTTTTTTTTTACTCTAATGCACAATGATTCTTTTTATAGATAAAATTTGCTTGACATAGCTATGTTTTCATTTATCAAAAAATGGGGCCAGCTTATATTTGAATTACTTTCTGTAATAAGTTATTTCTTTCATCTTTTTAACATTTTAAAACCCTCTGCAGTTCTTGATACTGATGAGTGTGGTCTATAGTTCATAGCTTCTCTGTGTCAACAAAAAAAAAAAAGTTTTTTTTTTTCATGACTGACACAAAGAAGGAAAGGGAAAGTATGTGGATCAGTAACTTTAGAGAAATGTAAAATAGTTTTAGATCAGATAAAAACTGTGAATAGTTTGGACATTGCTTGTCAAAACTTTATATTCATTCTAGCTGACTTTCAACCAGAATCTTCAAATCGTGTTTATCCATATGACCGTAAAGCCACATTGCTACCACAAGGCGGCAGTAGTAGCGGTGACTTTTACAGCAAGGCAGCACCTGGTTTAGTTGGACTACTGCTGCCTCAAGGCGACAGCTGAGAAATACACTCACAGAGCTTTGAAGTCCTGGACCAGTTTCTACTTAGTTTAATTCAACTAAATAATGTTTGTGGATGAAGGATGAAGATTACTGCAGCTTTTGAAACTTGTATTGATAAGTTTGTGTTTTGAATCAGCTTCAAAATGTTAAAACTCTCAGTATGACAATACTGAGAGTATTGAGAGTATTGTCTCTCAATACTCTCAAATGATTTCACTGATGTTGCTTAAAGAGATGGGAGTTTTTATTTAGTTGAGGAGTTTTGAGACAATCAGCATCAAGCACACTTGCTGTTAAGCATGAGAGTAGCAGTATAATGATGGGGGCATTGGCCATAAATTAGACTGGTAAATCTTAAAAATAAAACGGATGAACAATGAGGACAATATCAAAATATTCACAAATTATCAGCTAGATTTTTGGAACTTGGACAAATGTTTGTAACTTCAGTGTAAAGAAAGTTAGCATACAGCTTTTTTAAATTACTTTATTAAAGTCCAGATATCAATCTATTCAAAAAGAGCTGGACAAGTTCATGACAGGAAACTGATAGAGCTTCATAAGCAGTAATATGTTCATGTACAATTCAGCCAACAGCTTGCAGCTTTCTGAAGACACATAATCAAGTTTAGGTCTGACACTTTTACATTGTTTAAAAATTCTACTTGATAAACATTTAAAAAAAAAAAAAAGGTTTGTATGATCACACATTTTTGTTTTATGGAACAAAATTCCTATCAGCTTTAAACCGACATCATCTAAAACTGACATTTATTTACTTGTCTCAACCTGAGTTTTAGCAGAGATGAGGAGCACAAGGTGTGGCTGTGGAGAAGGTCTCATTACTGAGCCGCTATGCCCTCTAGCACCGATAGAGAGAAGAAGACATCAATCTTTCGCTAATTCCTTCAAGTGTGAAAGGGTCCTTGTGGTGTCAGCCAAAGGGGAAAGATGGTTTTAGCCAGAGGTTGTGAACAAGTAGAGGATGAGGGAAGGAGAGAGGCCTTCTCACTAGTAAAACCCGTCCTTTTTGGTCCCCCATCGCACCCCCTACCCTCAGTCTCAACCTTGTGGCTGACACCCCTGGACGACCGTCCAGATGGCAGCGGCATTAACCCAACAAAGGCGATCTAATTAGAGCTACAATAGAGAAAATAAAGGGGGGTGACAGTGTCCTGATGGACGGCACGCCACAGGAACAGCAAAGAAAGCCACTTGAGACCAATACCACACCTCCAACCCCCACCCTCACAGACACACACTTTCACTGAACATACACACACCCACACCCCCTGGCAGTAATATAGGGGGCTATGACTTTATTACCCCTCATTAACACAAATTAGGCCACTTGAGCCTCCCTGAATGGCAATGACAAATTGAATTAAGTGTTTGGAAACAAGTCAATCTCCACCCATGGCCAGGCTGCCACCATATTGCTTAAACAATCAATGAAGGGTGTGTACGTGTGGGTAAGAGAGAAGAAAACTATTATTTCAGGTAGGTGGAGACTTGAGAAGCTGTGAATGGCTGAATTCCTTTGGAAAATACATCAGTCCTTCTGCTTGAGATGAGTTAAGTGAAGCAAGTTAAAGGAGGAGTGAAACAGAGAGGAACAGATGGTTTGAAACCATTTACAGCACATAAGTCAAGACATTCAGTCATTTATGAGTCGACTCATGTATCAGATTTAGAGAAAAAAAAAAAATTCTTTTACCAGAAACATGGTCTGAGTAGACTGTCTTGTTTCATTAAACTTCATTAAACAAAGATGCATATCAAATAAAAATCTCCAAAATGTTTTCTCAGAGATATGTGCTTACACACCCAGCATCATGTGACAAAGTATGTCACTCACCAACCCGGTCATGTGGACGGATTTGTACCTTTGAGTTTATGTTGAAAACCTGATATATTTAGTATCAGAAATTAGATAAATATTGGACTATAGGTCAGATTGACAAAAAAATTCAGCAGCTCATCAAAATTGATAGCGGTAAATGCAACATTTTCCTCCAAACTGGAGAAGTACTGATTTTACTGAAAGTGTTTTGGTAAGGATAAACCAAACTAATTTAATAAATCATATATTAAATTTTAAGACTTTTTGCTCAGATGTTTACTAAAAGAGTAGGTGCTTTACATAAACATAATTAATAAAATAGCAAGATTATTGATAAAAAATTAGCTTTAATAAACATGTGATAATTAGTCAGGTTTATATATTTGTCTATAATCCTTATGATTCCTTACAATTATGGAATAAACAATAACCACAGATGTCTCTGAAAAGAATATGCTGACACCTTGTGGTACATACTGACATTACAGTTTTAATTATTTGCTTACAAAATCAGCATAATCAAGGATGCAAGTAGTTAAAGTATAGTAAGAAGCCATGAAAAGTGAAATATACATGACTTTGAAAGTTTTCTTTTGTATTTTGCTCTTTTTTCCTCTCTCTTCTACCATTTCTCTCCCCTGTTGTGCTTTAGTATCAGAAGCTGAACAAGGCACAGTGTTCTATTGTATCTGTGTAATATTTTCTATAATTAATATATTTGCTTTAATATTTTAGGACTTATTTTTTTGAAATGCCTATGATTTTACTAAGACTTTACTAAGTGTCCACTGTTCTTGGTTTTGTTGCCCTTTTCAGTCATTTTGTGTACTTTAGTATTTGCTCATGTTTTTTTCTCTTTGTTTCTCATTTCCATGTAGCAGTATAAATTATTCTTTTTATACTAGAATTTCCTGATACAGAAGGAGTCAAATCTAACAAATAAATAGATTTAGCTTTTTTTAATGAATAAATAAAGAGAAAAGTTCCTAGAAAGACGAGAAAAGGACAAACTACAGATTTTACAAGCGTCTTCATTTTTTGGTCCTGGCCAGAGTTATGCATAGATTTAGCACAAACAGCATTATATGTTTGTGCTAAAATGGTACAGAAATGGTACTACTGTTTCATTTGATTAATGTTAGTCCCATCTAAATAACAGTAGATATGATTTTATATTATTATTTAATTTAGCAGTATTAGAGCCCAATTGGATCCAGCTTTTCACATAAAATAAAAATAATAATGCATATCGTATCAATGTTATGATGGATCACAATGGTTTAAAATATCATTACAAAGTTAAGCTTGTTTTGCTGTGCAGTGATGCTGACAAATTTATGACAATAATTAATCTTATTAAAATGAAACTGCTGGTGATATTAGTGTTAGTTCAGTGTTAGTTCATCCATTTCATCCCTTCACATAATTTTCACTGCCTTCATGGAACAATTGAAGCCACATACAAAACAAAATAAAATAAAAGTTAGCAAGATGTTGATGTTGTTCTTTTAACAGATGTAGAAAATGAACAAAATCAGAGAAATAACTAAATAAGCTAAAACCTTGCTTTTTCCAGCTAAGCTGATAAAAGGAATCAGCTTTCTGTAGGAATCCAGGCAACTTAAATCATTTTCATAAATGTCCACAATCAGGATACAATCTATAAAATGTAGCTGAAAGAGGAATAAGTGGCATAATCCATTTTGTTAAATGACAGTCAGATTTTAGAGCTTTATTTTGTTTCAAATCACACACTAGATGGAGCTAGAGATTTAAAACATGAGCACAGTTTGCACCATAACAAAATGACTTGCTTGCCCTGTGATGGATGGCAACCTGTGCAGGCTGTACACCGCTTGTCACGCAGTGACAGCTAGATGAAGGCAAGGAATGGATGGATGGATGGATGGATGGATGGATGGATGGATGGATGGATGGATGGATGGATGGATGGATGGAAATATGTTAATATTTGTTTTGTAAATACACAAATAATATGATGTTAATTCAACTATCAAGCCTATCATCCACAATGTTCCACTAAGAAACAACCAGGCTGTTAAACTGGCATAAAATTCATGCTAAAATCCATGTATTTCCATGTAGATTTCTTATCAGAATAGAAAAAAGATTAATCAACTGTATTGTGTTTTGCTAACACTCTAAAAGAAATAACTTATTTGTTAAAAAATCATACTGATATAAAACTTTGTATTACGTAACATTGTTAAGGTAGGAAATCAAAATATTACCATTAAGGCTCAGGGTAAACTTTAACACTTCTAATCAGCTAAACTCGCTCACTCATATCATTGCATGTCATTCCAATATGTATATATAAACTATATTAAATCAAATGTACAAAAGACTGATATATATTTTGGAAAAACCTTTGACAGTCCTCCATTGTGCGGCACATTGTTTAACATGTTTCTAAGTCGGAAGTACAACATGTCCAGATGTATTCAGTTGCTTTAAAGCAAATCCAGCTTGTATGTTATTGTCATAATATTGACTCAAACACCATATTCGGCTAACATCTGTTTCCAGTAAGCCAAAGTATTTATTTTCCTCCCAATTGCAATATCCCTTCCAGCCTTCAGGTTGTGCTGTTGCACCACTCTATTTCTTAACGTTTGCTGGAGTTGCAGGGGTCTTGTTTGTCTGTATGTAGACTAGAGGACTGTGTCCACCTGGAAGTGGTACAAAAGCACAGTTGTGCAGGAAGCGTCTGCAATTTCCTCCCTCTTGCGTCACAAACGCATTACTGTGCCTCTAACCCAAACCACAACCACATGGGAGCCAGTGCAGCACTGGAATTTTCCCACTCACAAAAAAAACACGTTAAGAGTTCAGACACTTTTGGCTGACTTCGAGGTTGGGCTGAGCTCTTTCTGTGATCCCATCGATGAATGAGCCACTTCTTAGCAGCACCTGTCCTGTGTTAGGAACCAATAAAACAGCTTGTGTCCAAGTTTGACCTCCTATCTTCTATTTTGATCTCCATCTTGGATCACTTCTTGTTCATGATATTTGGGTTGCTTCATCCTTTATTACTTTCCTCCATGTTTTAGATCCACTCTTTTTTGCCTCAGGAAACTAACAAATGTTTTCCTGATCTCTAATGTAACAGTCGAAAATACTTGCTAAAGTCAAGAGACAAACAGAAAACAAAGAAAATACACAGACCACATTGTTTTAACCTTTTCTTCTCTTGGGAAATAACTCATGGATTTAAAACAGCTTCTTA
Source organism: Poecilia latipinna (assembly GCF_001443285.1). NCBI lineage: Eukaryota > Metazoa > Chordata > Actinopteri > Cyprinodontiformes > Poeciliidae > Poecilia > Poecilia latipinna. Next base: position 22,467 of record NW_015114122.1, read on the forward strand.
CCACATTGTTTTTAGGTACCATGACAGTTATATAGTGCTAACATAATGCATTGGCTGTACTCTTCTTTGTAGCACTGGAAAATATCAGGTTGTGAAAATACACAGTCAGCAGCCATTACTGCAGCACAGGGCTGAGTGTACATTTTGCTCCCTTTCTATTGTTTACCTCTACTTACAGAGCAGTTTATCTTGCAAATCCCCCCTAAAACCTGTTGAAGCCTTCTTTTGTTTCAGTTTTACAATATCAAATGAAAGCTAAAGCCCTTATGCCCTCTGGCAGTTTTAGTTCAATGCATTATTTAATAACATAGAAAGAAAACAGATCAATTTCACAATTTAAGCAATGATCAATGAAGCAAATCTGTTTTATTTTGGTCACAAGATAAGAAAACAGCTTTCAGCCCTTCTTAATGAACATTTTGTCTGTAGGAATTAAGTAGATTGTAATGAAGTCAAATGGTTGTGAGTTAAAGGAACAACATTTTTTTCACAAGCTTTATTACAAAGTATGAGCTAAGCTAGGGTTCATTATCTCAAGGTTGTTGGAGTCGATTTAAATTAATTCGAGTCAAAGTAAAGAAACTACTCAAACAATCCTAGAGAGCATAGGATTCATGAGCTGCCTCACTGATATGTGCTTTCTTGTATTTTTGCCAATTAGTCCTCAGGTTAAAGAAAGAAAACTGTTTATTCCTGAATAGAATAAAGTTCATACAATATCTTGTTTTTATGAACATGGGTATGTAAATTCACTCCTTCAATGTTGAAGGAAGGGAGTTCCATGTTCTTATTCCTCTAAAAATAACTTTTGTGCGGTAGGAAATCTCTAACATAGCTGGACTTAAGACTTTTCATGTGTTCATGTTGATTTTTCCTACTGAGTTAAAAATCTGACTCGTAAATTCAAATAATACTCATCAACAAAAAAGAACCTTAACGTAACATTTTCCAGTTTCATATGACCAAACCAAAACGAAACTGAAAAAAGCGAGAGGTTTTTCAGACCTAACATCTGCTAAATGAGTTGGGAAAAAAATAGCTAAAAAGGGAATTATCCAGTAATACATTGACAAAACAAACTGATCTGCAAACTGTTGCAGTATTTTTATCCATTTACAATTGAAACAGTAACTTTGACTTTTGAAAACCAGACCAAGAAACACAACCTTGTTGTTTGTGCAACAGGGACGTTACTAGGAACCAAGGGTTTACATAATAACCTGACATAAAAGAACCCAGGAGCTTATATATGCTGCATCACTCTGATTTCCTTATGTGCTGACATTGTGTGTTGCTAGATTAAAAGTTATTGCAACTCATCTTGGCCATTTCTAACTGTCAGCCGGTTAATGGTTAACCAGTGCAAAGCTTCATCTACTGTAGCTTCACACTGTTAACTTTTGGACGACTGCACACATACACAAAAAGCTTCCCTGTGCAGAGGGCGAGCTCAACAGAGCCTGATGCCTCAGTGAACCATGTCTTAGATCTAAACAGAACCAAATTGCAGGGAGAAGTAACAATTCAGACAGACAAGTATGATGCTGATGTCTTCTCAATTCTATTCAAAAATACTGTATTAATCCCATATTAATGCAGTATTTTAATTTGTATTGAAATATAAATTATCCATGTTTCTTTAAAGAGTCATTGTACTGTTGGCTTTGGGCAGAAAGGATCTCCAGTTGGAGTTTGCATAACAGTGGCTCTGATGAAGCCTCTGACTGTAGATAGTGAGACTATTATAGTGTGTTTATAACAGTCTCATCATGAAGATGCTCAGCAATGCTCTTTATTTTATGAAGAATCCTTCTTTGAATAATAATTTCCAGACTCTTAAAAGACTCTCTTGCTCTATTCTTGAATTTACAAAGTATTTCTGTACGTAAATTAAATATTTTAAAGTTCCTCAAGACGGCATTTGTTGTAAATTAGATGTAGATAAATCTATATTAAAAATTAAAAATGATATATTATGTCTCCATTAAAGATCTCATTAAATATCAAATTTTCTTATTGCAGACATATCAACAGTCTTTTTCAGTTTGACTTTAAATTCATGCTTGCATTTTTATTCCAGGACATTTTGTTCTGTAGTTAAACATGTTTAGATAGTTTGTAGGAAACAACTATGCAAAAAAAGCAACTAGTCAAAACAAATTAATTTTTCCAATTATTTGGAGGAAACATTACACATAAAAAAATCATCATTGTTCAACAGTTTTCCCATATTTAATCTGCACAACATGTTATTGCAGAAGGAGACTGGTACACTTTCAATATACTGTTATTAGAATTAATAAATGTGCTGCAATGTTGTTGTTGTATTGTGCACACCTGAGATAAATGACCGAACCGAGGTTTAACTCGTACGGTTTACACAGGTCAGATTTTAAAACAGAAGGCATCCATCTCTATGTGTCTCTAAATAAAATGTGCTCCTCGCCTCTTTCTTTAAAAATTGGGACTGATATGTGGCACCAAATTACCCCCCGGGCCATAATAAAAGCTAAAGATGGTATCCTTTTTTTTTTCCTCGCTCAGAAAGAATGACTTTCATGCTTGGCTGCCGTCCAATTTTATCTCCAGGAGTTGCTAGGCGACAGGAACGTCCTTATTGTGAGTGTATTCTGGGAAATGTTGGGGCCAACAAGTAAATTCTCTGTAACTTATCACCTGCCTGCAACGCTGTGATAACGTGCTTTGATGAACTGAGAGAATGTAATGTAACTGGACCATCTGATAAAGCTGTTTGATCAGCAAATACTTTCAGCTATTTAAATTAATAATGTGTATTCTCAGAGTCACATTAACTTCAAACAATGAATTCTTTAGAAATTTCAGTTTCTCTTAGTCAACTGTTAGAAATATCCAGTTTTCTTTCATGTTGCTAAATTTGCACACTTGGCTCATAAATCAGCTCTTTCATGAGCTAATCTTTTATGTTTTCAAACATTGCATATTTCTCATATAAAATTTGCGCTTCAGGTGAAAGGCAGTACATTTCATCACTATTACAGTTTTACTTGCTCATGACTTCTGCTGGACCTAATGATTTAGCAGAGCAATAACTTGTCATGGAGACGTTTTGACAAAACTCATGCTCACAGATGGTCATCTAATTTTACTGAGTAAAAGCTAATTTGCAAACAAGAATGGAAAAAACTTTAATCACACCCAAAGGCCTTGCAGTTGTAACTGCAGCAAACTGTATTTCTTTTTTACTTTCCAGGTATCTAATGAGAATTAAACCCATCATCCCTCCCTGCCCCCATTTCATGACTATGTACTGCTTGTGCTAATAAATCCAAATACAACAGAGGGAAACTGTTGTGATTTTTAGTTGTTACTTGAAGAAATGTAAAAACATCAAGGGTTATTAATATGTTAATATAATATTGCTTCAGACCTGTGAAGTCTGGTTTTTAAACCTGAACCTGGTCACCTGGTCACCTGGTCACCTGATATTGAATATGTGAAAAAAAAAAACAATGTGTGAATGGTGGGATCATGAATTATATATTTTTTGTCTTTTTTTTTTTACTTTCAAGTGCAGTAATTTATTCCATTGTCAGCTTTAATACACATTAATTGCTCTATTATGGTTCTCACTGCATAAATATTAAACAAGGTTATGTAACATTACTGCTAAGGATGGCAGCATCTAAGAAATTGAGAAAGTAAAAAGAAATATTATTGTAAAAATCTGTTTCAAGGTAGAAAACCAGAGGAAGCAGCTGCTAACATGCCTGTTTTGTTTGTACTGGAACAATAGGAAAAACCATAAAAAACACAAAAACATTCTCTGCTGTCTTGTTTCTGTCTTTGTCTTATCTTTTATGAGACTGAATAAGTGAAATGATTCTACAGCATGGTCGGCTGAAGGCAGATGGTTAAATATTAAGGACTGAAACATTTTGAAGGAAACACAAACTGGAAAATACCTGCTGTGCTCTCTGACCTAATGTTGAAATCATTTAACGTTCTTCTGCTGTGCAAACCTCACACCGGTCTGAGGGTTATTTCAACTGACAGTACATCTGCACAAGTGAAACAGCCACCAAGAAATGAGATGATCATGCTGTGCAGGGAACTTAATAACCTGTCCAGCTCGTTTAAATAGCTCGGGGTTTTGATTTCACATAAATCCTTTGTGAAATTTCAATTACAGCATCAAAGCAGTAATCTGCCCTCAGAGGGACACAGTTGTTATTGCAGAGTCCAAGAGACGGTCAGTGCAGCACTGTGGACAGAGAGTTCATCACCACTGCAGTCGTCATAATGAATCCTTCCACACCAGTGACTGCAGATATGGATAACAATCAGAAAAATAAATTTGAAATAACAGTACAGGTATTATGTTTGCTTAATGTAATCCCCTTTACCACCACATGAGACATTGCTTTGTCAAGATGTCAATGCCAGATTATTTTTTCTTATTTTTTCCAATTTAAAATCTGCACCAAATGACCACCAAATCTCTTGGTTGACGACTAAACATGATACCCCATTTACCTCTCACTATGAAGTGACTTTGTGCTCAGCTGTGGTTCAATTTTATGGCAGGGAGTTGCTAGGCGACAGGAGCATCCTTTTTGGATGTGCATTCATTGAAAGGGTGATACCTATGAATGAATCCTGCAGCTTTGCTGCTTATTATAAGCCTTTCAACCTGTTGTGATGTGGGTCAACAAAAGAGAATAATGTTAATCAAACCACTGTGGGATTGAATTGAATCATTTCAGGTTTTGCTTTGTCCTGCATAGAGACTCAGACACAATAAGGTTAAATGCTTCTACCCAAAGTAGAAACACAAAGTGAATGTGGACTATTAGATTTGATAATTATTTTATGGAAAAGGTCAGACAAATTTAGTTAAAAATTAATTTAGACTGAAATAAAACAAAGACAATGCAACTGTTTACAACAGCACTGGGCAAAAGTTTTAGCCAAATTAATAAAAAAAAAAAGCTGGAAGCTAAAATATTTTTAAAAATGGAAATGTTGATTTTTTTATGCTAATCAGTCAGTAACATCCGGTGAATGTATAAAAAAAGGATCATATCAGCTTTGTTTAACTAATCATGCCCCTTTAAAAGCATTAATTGCTTACATGGTTTCTAATAAAGTTTGACCTATAGGTTGCACTAAATATCTTGGAAAACTAACCACAGAACCATGATTGTTCGTAATCCCAGACAAATTGAAGATGTTGAGATCAGTTTTTAATGACATTGACTTGTGGTTGTTCTTCTGCTGCAGCTTACATTTGGGCTCAATCAAATACCAGCTTGAGGCATATTGCCTGATGAGAAGCGTCTCCTTGTATTTCTCAGCTTTTAGATCATGATCAGTTCAAACCTCCACCTCTATTGGCAGAAAAACAGAACCAAAGACCCTCTGCTATTTTTCACTGTCGTCTGCAGACACTTCTGCAAAAATTGAATGTTGACATTTTATACTCAGTCAAGCACACTGGGTTTTGTTAATAACAATAATTTAATTTAATGTGCAGTCAATGGATTATTTCTGCACACCATTAGGTATTTTTTTTTATTATCAAATCCCTTGAAAAGTATAATAATGAGCTTATCAAAAATGGCTGTCATGCTTTCTAAAGAGAAGGTTTACATGTCTACCCTGCAGTGTTGCACTTTATTCCAGAAACATTGCATGTAGCCAACACAATGATAAACACACTGACTTAATGAGTCCAATAAATCAAATGGGCAGAAATGACTAAATACTGCAGCTGAGCATTAACTAAATCTTGATTAAGTGCCAGAGGGGATGCAGTTGCCTCGGTCTTAGTGACAGACACTGTGGGTCAACACCTGACTGATCATTCTCTCCTTTAATGAAACCTCCAGCTTACTCATTTTGTAATTAAACACCCAGTTATAGTTGAAATCAAATTTTCTGCTGTTTTACATCTTTATTGCTTTCTCTGTCAAAATATGGAGAAGGATTGGTTTAGAACACACATTGTATGCATCATAACAACCAGCTGGCGAAGACATATTATAGGATCATGAAAGATACATATCTCATAAATGGTGCAGCTAACTGGATTATACAGACCTATCTGCAGAGCGACTAATGGAAGTGGAGGCGTAGTGGGAATACGACCTGTTTGCTGACTGTGTTTGCCTGAAATGCTAGCCTGCAAGGCTTTTTCTCCACTGTTCTCACAGAGACAAATCCCTGTTGCACTTAGTAGTCATCCATTTTTAATGCCATGGCCTCAGCTGGAGAGATGCATGAAGGCAGAAGAAAGGGGTGGGGGGGTCTAATATATGCAAACTAGAATCAGAAGCAATTATAAGGATTGACTTGGAGAGACTGGAGACAGTAAGGCTATTCATAAACTAATCATAGCATTTCTTCATTCATTATTTACCTAATTTATGGAACATTTGTAGTGATTCAAGCTGCGGCTGTAAGTCACAAGCACTCACAGCTGCACTCCTTTAGTACAGCTCTGAGTTTTTCACAGAAAACAAGAAGCGTCAGCAAAGCTTCCTGCCTGCTTTTGAGCCCTGCAATGTGTCTGCAGCAGCCATTCCACAGATGGCAGGCGGGGAAGGCCAGGAGGGCCAGCTATTCAATCCACTTCAGCGCAAACATGATCTTTCTGAACCAGAGACACAAGCCAAGACATTCCTGCGTGGGCCGACCTCCCAAAACAACAGCGAACAACTGTGGCACTGTGTTTGTCTTCTCAGGGAAAATCTTTGAGATGTCAGGGCAGCAGATCTGCTAGAGTTGGATCAAAGGTTAGAGTATTACTGTTATGAGTGTAGAACATGTCGAACATTAATGTAATATTCACATTACTTCCAAGGCATGTCGCCTGGTTGAGTTGTTCAGCTTTCAGTGAAACAGTAATCTGAGACTTGTTTGGAGACATGCTTGTATACTTCTCTGTTATTAAGTAAACCACAGAACACAGCCATGTAGCTCAAATATTTGATATGTTTTTATTTCTCTAGTGAATTCATGTTATTCTGCACAGCAGCATACAGTAAAATATGGTAAAATATAAATAACAAAGTTCAACAGTGTTTCTTTTTCTCTTAATCATTTAATCAAAAACCTCTGTTAAAAGTGGCAATTGTTGTCAGCATTTTTTTCACTTGTTTGCACCCTCAATGTATCACTGGACAGCTAATCTTTCAAAAGTATGGGCATATTCATTATTTACAGACAATCACCTTTTGGTGAAGTAATGCTTATCATAGCTTTTTGGAAACTCACTTCCATTGTGTTAAATGCAACAAAATGAAAATAAAATTATGTTATACAAAGATCAAAAATACTATCAAAAACCCTTAATATAAATGGCAGCACTATACCAATAAACTGCTATTGATTTTTCTTTTTTTTTTTTTTTTACATGTAAGTACAAAATCCCGTTGAGGTAGCGCCCTCTGAAGTCACTTGTCATGTTAAAATACTGAATAAACATCATTTTTATTGACTGTACAGCAAACCTTTTGTCTTTCTCTCATTAATGCAGTTGTTTTCCTTTGGTAAACAAAACTTTCAGAAATGTGCAGTCCCACAAGTGACACTTTGAATTGTACATTCAGGACATTTTTGCATCTTTTTTTGGGATTCTTCAGAAAAGAAAAAAAAATGGATCATTGTTTACTGACATTCATTTGCTATGTTTTCTGGGTAATAAGGACTCACACTATTGTATATCAGAGTAGACCTGGCCAGGAGACGCTCAGCTGAACAAATTGTCAAGGGAAACAAAAATAAAAAAAAGAAGTAAAATTACAACATAGGACTTACAAAGAAATAAAATAAAATCCAGTGTGTCACTTTTATTTGGGAATGTAAACATAAAAATGTGGAATAGTTTCAAATCTGCTCAGGTATGAGATATAATAGGTTTCTTATCAGTTGTTTGTTCCCCAGAGAGCATGGAGCTAAAACAGAAGCCACATTGTCTGTTTTTAGTTCCTTCCTCCCAGAATGAGCATCAACTTTTAGAGCAAGTTGGAAAACATGTGGTGGAGTTTTTTTCAGGCAGGCCGAGGGGTTCAAAGACTTCCTCCTTCACTCAGCCCCACACATACACATTACCAACACATTCCTCGGCTTTTTTAATGGCAAACATAACTTTGGTTTCTCTAAGACATGAAAGAAGATTGCAGCAAGCTTTTAGCTCACCATACAAAAATACTTGGTAGAAATTGGTTATGACATTCATCCCCCTTACCAAATGTCAGTGTATTTTCTTAAGTGACCAAAATACTATTAAAAATGTTGGATTATTGATACATATGTGTTTTTGTATGCACACACTCAAATGACTAAACTAGAGAAAAGAGTAAATCTGATGTATAAAGCAGAAAATGATTCTATGTGGATAAAAGAACTATAAAAATAGAAGCAATCTCATAGATGGAACAAAGAAAAAAGACAGTATGCTTATGAGACAGGAATAAAGGCTAAAACCGAAATCAAAACAGTCATCTGGAAATTGTTCAGTGCAATTCAATTTACTTTATAGATTCGTCTATTTAAAATATTTTCATCCTCTTACCGCCCACAGCCCTCCCCCCCTTCAATGGGCGCTGGGATGGCTGGTCTTTTGACAGTGGACAGTATTTTATCGTGTGGGCATTGTCCCCGTTGGCGCTGCAGAGCGGGCAGGTGTAAGCCCTCAGAATCGGACACACAACTCGGCCGTCCGGAGTTTTCAGGACGTGAGAGCCGAACACCTCCTCCGGCGCTCCGTTATTCCGGCAGAACACGCAGATTTTGGGCTCCTGCTTGCCCCTGGTTGTGGGTTTGCGCATCTTCCGCTCCACACCAAAGAGATCGAACCCCGCAAAGCTTCCACCGAAGCCCATCTCCCGCTCCGGCAGCTGGCTTTGGAACGGGCTGAGGATGGAGAAGCGCTCCTTCAGGTCCAGGATGGAGGGTGGCGGGGGGCTGCCGGACGGACAGCAACAGTCCAGGTGCCCGCTCTCTCCGGTGCCGCCCGCGATTACGCACGGGCACGCCGGGGAATCGTCCAAACCCAGCGTCGCTTTCAGGGACTCGGTGATAGAGTTCGGATTCTGGGGCATGTTGAGCTTATTATTCTTCGTAACCAATGTCGTGAGTCCAAGATAGTCGTTCCAGAAATTGAAAGTGTAATCATAGGGGTTGCGCGCATTCAAATAGTTGTGATTGAGAAAATCCATGGTCACTTGTGGTTGCTTGCTTGCCGTCAAAAGATGAAACAGCCAGTGTAATCCGTTGGGTCAGAGTAGCCAGAGTTCACCCCCAGGAATACTTCATACACAGCGAAGTGATCTCCAACGTTCCTGTTTTGTTTGAGCGTCCTGCAAACTGGCTTTCTGGTTATATGGACCAGGAGGGCGGGGCGCTCTTCCACCAAACCCAAGTTTCTGATCAGAGGGGGGAAAGCTGCTCCTTTTCTTCAAAGCCACATTTAGACAGATTTGTTTTCCTGCGGGCAGCCTCTACTGCGACATCAATCAGCTCTTTGACGTCCAGAAAGTCGGTTACTTTTAGAGGGAAAATGGTTTTAATGTTTAATGATTTAAAAAATGTGCAGAAAATGAGCTTGCTTTGAAAGCCATTATGTAGTTAATCACAGAGTTTCGAAATGACACCAAAATGTTCCCTTTTTGCAATAAAAATTGTGAAGTTCCACATGATATCTCCATCAATATTAGTTATTGCAAGTAAATATTATCAAGACACATCTTAACTCATTGTGTGCCAAGAGTGAATACACTATTTTCTGACAGAAGCCATCTTTTAGAACAAAAAGTAACACATGGATCAAATCTTTATACCTCAAAATTCCTTCATGCCAAATATATGCAGTTTCTAATCTTCACATCTTGAAAATAGCTTTGAGACTCACTAAATTAAGACTAAATTAATTAACACATGCAATTAAGTCTTTGATATCTGCTGTATGTTAGTGAACACATATAGAAATAAAATAACATTAAGGTTTCAGTCATTACATGAAAATGAATTTTTCAACAGGGGGCAGCATCATGCAGCTGCGGGTCAGTTCATATGAACCAAAAGACCCCTGACTAACTACTGTGTTCATGTCAACCTCTGTTGAGAGGATGACATTTCCAAGAAAACTAGAGGAAGCAACTATAAAGGCCACTGCGTGGAAGATAAAAGTCACTGATTTTGTCCCACGATGACCAGATGTTAGCAACATGGTCCCACTGTGGCAGCTCTGGTCACTTTGACAGTGAAAAATGACACAAAATGAAGTGGCACACATTTCTCCAATGCTACTGGATTTCAGTCTCTAATCAAATGGGAATCTGAATATTTAATATTTATGAGTTTGTGGGTGTTGTAAACACTGTTTACCACCGTGAACTCTAGAGATCTTCATGGATAAATGGCTACAAGAAAGGAATTGTTATAAGAAATGTTTTGGAGGTCTTGTTAGCAACCAGCCATGTTTTGGTCAGATGAGACCAAAACTTAGTTTTGTAATCTATATGCCGAATGTGGCAGAAAACAAATTCTGACCTAACCCCCTGGACACATCTTCAGGGGACCAGCCATAATGCTGGAGGTAGTTGAAGTTAAATACAGACCAGTCCTGCAGAAGCACTAAAAAACTTATGTGAAGATGAAAAAGACTTGAAGTCAGGGAGGAGGTTCACTGAAACCTACACGTACATGCAGACCTATACCAGAATGAGCTTGATTAAAATGTTTCCATGTTTAAGAAATCCCAATCCAAAATCAAAACATAAATTAAGTTGAAGATCTGCAACAAGATTTAAAAAACTTTCATTCACACAGGCTGTCTGCTCAGTCTGATTCTGCTTAGTTAGTTTGCAAAGGAGAAATTTCAGTCTTTACATGTACAAAGCTGGTCAACACATTCCTGAAAAACCCCGCAGCTGTAAAATATGGTTGTACCTATAGACTCAGGAGGGCTGGACACAAGGCACTGTGTTGTTCTCGTTTCAGCTGAAAACATAAAAACATTACTGTCTTGGTTTAAATCACTGATTTCATGTAGTGTAACAAGTGCAATGCCTTTGCCAAAAGGGAGCTAATTTGTCTTAAGAAAATTGAACTTCATGTTTTAAAAATCTGCCAGGACAATTCAACCACAACTTCACTGTGAAATTAGAAATGAATGCACAACAAACAAATAAACACATTTGGACAGATAAACACACTTTCCACCTTACATTTTCACAAAAGCCTTTATGTTTCCAACACAGTTTGTGTCATCAGTCAGGCAGGAGTGTGAAGCAAAGTGGGATAATTATGTCTATTTAATGCAAGCCAGGATGTTTGCACTATTGAGAAAACAGTTTACATCCTAACGCTTCAACAAAACAACTCAAATGTAAAGGTTCATCCAACAGAACATGACATTTTCACTTTGATACACATAAACTTTTAATAACTTATTTATGGAAAACTGAAGAAATCAGAAGTTACTGAACACAATGTTATTATTATAATTTATTTTTGTATTTATTTTGTTGGTCTTCAGGCAAACATCTTATTTCTATCAAACCATCTGCCAAAAACTGCTCCATAAAAAAAAAGCTGAAAAAGTCACATCAAAAGTTTGAATCCCTTAAGGCCCCAAACGAAAACATTTCCATCAAACCACTAAAACTAAGTTTCTTATATTTCCAGTCCAACTGTTTCAGAAACAACATTCCATAGGGATCACATTGCCCATGCTTCTCTAGGTTTGTGTTGGATTGTGAGAATTATGAATCTAACAACAAGTTCTTTGAGTCTGAACTTATCTCTGTACTTGTCCCAGAAAATTTGCAAAACATTCTTAACAGCCCCGTTTCAGTAGAGAATCAGTTTCTGAATGCGGAGGTAAAATGCAGAGGACACATGAGGCAGCCACCCTGAACAGTCCACCCTCTGTGGGCCTCTGATCCTGTGATGAAGTGGGCATCTAAAGAATGCTGAAGCGGCTCTCTTGAAACAACGATAGCACGAATGACTGCTGTTCTAATTAAAACTTCCAGGGGGAGACTGCAAAAAAAAAAAAGACTGACTTGGAAGGATCACATCCATTTCTAATGGATACAATAAGAATGCACTACCTTACAATAGACAGTGATAACAGAAAGAGGAGCTCTGTTCACTAAGCTGCAGAGGCGTGGAGGCAGTTTCTCATTATTGAAAGTGTTCAGCAAGTTAGTTTGAAATAGTATTGACTCCTCATTGGATTTTTACTCCATGCCACCGCTGCAAAATATAAATTTTATTATGAGACATTAATAATGCATTTAATCGCCAATTCTTGTTCTGCAAGCCAGGGAAGATTGTGAGAGCAGATTCCCGTGTTGCTGCAGTGTAACTGAAATATTCATGGCCACATTAGTACTTTATTTTGTTGTGACTAAGAGAAATTAATACTCTTTCATTAACTAGAGCTAATTCTGTTGCTGCCTCGAGGCTGCACGGGTATATCTGACAGAAGGAGGAACTAGCAGGATGGATGTGGTTGGAGACTTAGTCTGGAATCCTGCTGACTGATTGTTGGTCAGGGGCTTCTTTTGCTCGAAAGAAAAACACGGATAAACAGGAAAAACAACTGCTGTCTGAGAAGCAAACTGTGCATTTTCAGTGATGAGATTTCAAACCCAATCTTTAATGCAAATTGGTTCAAATAGACATTTTTGTTAAATTCTGATTTACAGCATTTAATAGAGCTAATCTTTCACATTTGATTAATCCAAAAATCCTGCACTCAAAAAAGCTTTTTTGGTGAAGAAAGCTGATTTGTCAGATATGAGATAAAAAGACAACATGGTTCATTTTGAGGTGATAAATTATTAAAAATACTATGGAACTCATTAAACAAGAAATAATTATTTCTCTTGTTTTAAATATATCTCCAGGCAGTAATAACTTGAAAGCATCATTTTGGGCATGTTTTGAGTCATGATAAGATGCAGTGCCTCCAGTTTCAAACGTTGTGTGAAATCTCTTTGTTATGCTGCATTTTTTTTTGCAAAGCAAATCACAGATTTTACCAAAAAAAAAAAAAAAAAAAAAACAAGCAGACTCCCGTAGTGGCCTTGTAGAGTGATTCTGCGGATAAATCAGATCTATGCCTTGTTCAAGAATACTTTAGTTGTGGTTATGCCCTTCAAATCTGTTAAGGCCGATAATCTGAGGCCTCAAGAAACAAAAAAACATTTTTTTATGCATCTTCCACCTCCTTCATTTACATGTTTACAGAACAAAATAAATCAATACCCAAAATGACATATAATGGGTTTGGAAAAATTACTGAAAAATCCATTTTGTCATATTGATTGCACTGATGAAGATGAATGCTGAATCACTTACGTTAAAAGGACTCATGCTTTTGCAACCTGCATTCTTCAGACCTTTTCTGGTTTCCTGGAAAATAACTTTTTGCTTTCGACGCATAGATTAGCATGTGTTTTCATTCCCGACCATTAGAGCTCTGCTTGTGATTATGCAAATGAAAGAGCAAGCAGGAAATTTAATCAAACTGCAAATTTGATTTTACGTGAAAGATTGCCGGAGGGTGGGGGCTTGATCACTTAATTCTGAGCAACAAAATTATGCTCATTTTTATTTATTCTTTTCACAGCATGTCTCACCTTGGAAGCAGCACAGCTCTAAAGGTTTGAGGCTTGCAGAGCACCACAGAAGGTTTGATTATCCTTTTGTTCTCCCATGAGAAGCTGAATGGAAACTGGAGTTAATGGAAAGCATTTCCATATCAGCAGCAGAGCACAGCAGCTTGTGTTTTTGCATTTTTATTGTTGTTGCGTTCCCTGAACTAAGTATCTGAGTACTCTGTTTCCTTTTATTTTCCAGAGCATGAAAATGGGCTTCAATAATTGCACATAAACTCAGATGATGCTGTTGTGTTTGCTATTATAGATAGCTGGTGATTTAACAGACTTTCTCCAGAGGCCTGTTGGAATTTAAACCAATAAAACATTCACTCAATAAGCGAGTTGAGTGTGTGTAATCAAGACTAGGAAGCTACATAAACAGTCATTTTATTAAAGACCCACTTGATTTACTGATGTTGGGACCTGAAGGAGGGAATTGCTACATGCAATTCATAACACTCAACACCACAAATTAGAGTGTTTTTATAAAATTATGTGCCTAACCTGCCTGAATTTACCTGGATCACATCCCGATACAGTAATATTTCTAGTGATAAATTATGATTGTCTGAAATAGGAAGGTTTCTATGCAGACATTTTCACTTGACATTGCACCAGTTCAGATGCAAATTAGGGTCAACAGCTACACTTCAGTTTCCACGCAGCTAAATATTTCTGAAGGTACAGCTTCACATATACTCTGACTTAAAACTCAAGTAGCTCCCTTGAGATCAGAAGCCAATTTCACAACTTTTAGCATATAAACCTGTCTGCCCTTGAGAGTGCATTGGCTATTTAAAAATTCAAGTTGTTGGGTAGAGGGTGGGGTGACGCAGGCATGTCTCCAGCCCTTATGGGCCGACGTCCAACTTTTAGATGTGTTCCTGTTCCAACACAAAAGAGTGGTTTCAACTGTCAACCTGTCAAGTTCTACAGACAGCTGTTTTTGATCAGGACATTTGTTTCCAGTGCATTGAAGCAGGGTGGTGTCCAGGTGTTGGTGGACACCATTGGCCAAGTTCAGGAGACCCCTATGGATTACCTAGCTTCAGATGTACAGTGGTGTTCCAAGAGTATGTGCTTAAAAGGCGCAAAGCTCAACGACCATAACAGTTTTGATTTTTATAGGGCAGCAGGAGTTTGTCCTGTAATCAAAGTTGCTGGTTCAAACCCCTGCTCCATCCACTTCTGTCATGTCTTCTGGCAAAACACTTCACCTGCCAAGCAGTCTGCTCCAAGGCAGCGGTGACTTACCCATATGTGAATGTGTGCTTGAAAAGATGAGTGAAAGTTGTGTGAAGCAATTTGGGTTCTTCTGGAGTAGATAAAGCCCTGTACACATACAGGCCAGTTACCATCTACATGCAATTTGACTTGTAATGGGGAAAAAAAAAAAAAAACTTCACTTTTGTTCAAAGTACCACTGTAAAATGCTTGATTTCATAAAATCTTTGTTTTTAAACAAATCTACAATTGTCTGTTAATATGTATTGCAGCTCAGGATGATTCAATTATTTCTGAAAAATACCTGAACATATCCACTTTCAATTACACAAACAGCATTGAGCTCATGAATGTTTGAGTCCTACTCATTAATTTACCATTTAGGAATGAAACTGCAAATATTTTAAACCAATGGTTTGGCCAGAACTACAAAGATGCAGGATTCACAAAATCTGCTAGCAGATCACAGACTTCCATAGAGATCCAAGACTTAAGGCCAACTTGCTTTCTGCAGTTTACATTTTTTCATGGCCCAAACACATTTGCAGATCTTTCCAAGCCAAGTTTTAGGTTGATGTAAACAATGCATTTCTGGTTTTCAGCAAGTCATTTCTGACAAAATTCCATTTTGAAGTCCAAGACATTTGTCTCAAAGTAAAATCTAGGTTTCAAATTCTTTCTAGGGCTCCTAGTGGGACTTTACATTCATGTTTGCATTTTCTGCCAATCAAAGGTCTGCATTTTTGGTCAATTTGCCACTTCAAATTACCTCAAGGGGAGCGTGTCTGCATTGTTGTCTCACCAACTAGCTGCAGTTGAAACACTCCAGGATTAACTGGGGATGGGGGAAAAAAAAAAAAAAAAAAACTACATCAATGCCTCAACAGGATTGTGCAAAAAATTTGGGATTTCAGTCATTTGCTTCTGGTGTGCCTCTAAATTTGCAGGACAAGAGATGCTAAGGACTGTAGTTGGGCAACCCAGTAGAAATCAGAATGCTCACGTTACATTCAAGAGATTAGTCATTTACAATTCTTAAGTGATTAATCTTGCATCAGTCCAATCTTCAGTTCTTAAATATCCACAACTTTTATTGATAAGTTAAGGGGATGATCATATCTCCAACTATGCAGTCTTCTTCCAAAGCAAGGTTATACAGGTTTCCACTTCCGTCTTTGTAGGCACTGGTCACGAGCCTGAGCCAACCTTTCTCACCCTGAAAGAAAAAAAGTTGTTTACTTGCAACCATGTTCAACAAAACTTTAGTTTAAATCTAGCAAACAAACTAGTAGCTTGACGCACCCAAGGTTCTCCCCAAGAGTTGCGAACAATCCAATATTCAGTGCCATTTTCCACACCCCAGCCTGCTACTGACACAACGTGGTTAATCACAGGAAACTGGACATACTCCGAGTACAAGCCGCCAGTATACTGGTGAAGTTTCTGAGTGGCCATGATTCCACAGCTGAAGACAGACATGTGCACACGTTCAACTTAAGCGTTCTAAAAACGTTAGAGTCTTCATTTTATTCAACTTATACCTGATTGGTCCTCCAGCATAGATTTCTGCCATCATCTCTTCCCTTCCACTCACAGCACCAAAGTCCCCCACTTTCCATAATGTGTAGTTCTGGACAATACTGCACTCCCCGAAATTTGTACAAGTGCCACAGGCATTGAATGGCTTGCAGGCTAGGAAAAAAAATAAATAAATTCCAACTACAAAGGCACATTTTATTCAAATAGGAACTGGTGAGGCTTTAGTTCTTACCTTGGTCAACAGCCTGGTAGTTATTACAGGTCTCGTCAGGAATCCCATAGTTGTGGGCATACTCCCATACACCTGCATGATCTCCTCCATGACAGGTACCAGAGTCAGCACAGTCAATTACATGTTGGACTGACAGAAAAGCAGATGGCCATGCCCCTCCACGCTTAATATTGATACGATCTACAGGAAGTGAAATTGAAATGCAAAGGCAAGTCATCCAGATACTTTAGCTCCCACATCCCCATTTAAAAGCCCCCCCCCCCCTCCTATCATTGCATTTTTTCAAATTAAAATCATTTCTTCAAGCCGTAACCACAATAGCTTTAATAGCAGCCATTTTGTGTTCCTGGAAAGTTTAATTTAGCTATATTGGCATATTTTTAATGTACATTAAAAACCTAAAAGACAGTCAACACCACAAACTGGTACCATTTACCTGCCATAGCACTGGTGCTACCATGTGCCCAGCAGGAGCCACAGAACTGAGGGATGTGTTGGTTACGGGTGGCACTGGCATAATTAATGCCGTTCACATTCCTCCAGTCCCAGGACTTGGGCAGGTGAGCAAGGTTCAGGAGTTCATGAGGACGAGATGCAGTTCTATGGAAGACAAGGCAACGTCACCAACAGATCCACCTCAGACTGACAGTCATTCCCTTCACAACTACAGAAAAAGCATTTAAATCAGTTTAATCAGTTAAACCACCATGGCCCAGAGTCATTAAATAAATCCAAGGTACAACATGACAAGCTTAGACCATGACATAATCCATCATGCCTTCATTCCCTTGCACTACAGTTTTAAAGTACCTTATTTACTCTTGTATTTAAGCCACTTTAACTGCACCTTTAGAGGACATACAACTATGGAGAGAAGGAGGAAAAAAAAAAAAAAAAAACTTACTTGGCTCCATAGTTTGGTTTTCTAGGCTGAGGTTTGTAGCAGCTAAACTTGCTGCTGAAGCTCTGCTGTGCTGTGGCAGCATGTATGATGAGCACAAAAATCAGACCTTCTAGTTGACACAGCTTCATCTTCAGAGAAATACCTTCACACTGCTGGTGGGGAGTAAATATTCTTCTAATCAGACAAAACCTGTTGGAGGCAATCAGGCTTTATTGAGCGCACATGTGAGCACCTTAAAGTGCTGCTGGGCGTGTCCAGGTGGTGGTGAACCTGGTAGGCTCTAACTATCAGATCTTTTTTTTTTTTTATTTTATTTGTCAGTAAGAGATGGACTTGACTTCTCAACCTGGAACTACACCCAGAATCAGATGAAATGGATAAATGAACAGAATAATTGAAGGTAAGCAGAAAAGTGTTGTAAATATTACACAGTTGTCACTAACTTAGTTTCAGAGACTAGAACTACTTACTTTGTGGACCAAAGTGTCTCACAGAGTTTTATTTTAATGGTGATTGATTCAAAAGTGGAGAAAAGTTATTCCAATTTAGCCTAATTTTGCAAATATTGATGCACAGCACCAGCTGTGATTGAGATCAGAGCTGATGATGTCAGCAGTCAAAATCATTAGATGTGTGAGTTGAATAGCATAAGCAGTTTCAGCCTAAAAATGAAGATATTTTCACATTTATAGCAGCACACTGATTGTTGACAGAATCCCATCATTATGTTGCCTCATTTGTGTTTTGTTTATGCTCTAACTGCATCTCAGTGACAACAAAGACTTTATCAGGCTTCACTGTGAGACCGCAAACAGAGCGTGATACTAATTGACTGCCTGCCATCTTTCCCCATCTGCAGGAATAGAAAGTCATATTTAATGCCTTGATTAAAATCTAATCCCTCCATGTGAGACGGAGATGAAAGTCATTTTCATGTAATGGAGACTATTAATATTTAGATATGGAAAGGAAACCAGAGTGCAGATTTGCAATCGGCTGGAGAATGTTAACTGAATTTCCGGGTTGTCAGGGAGCTAGAAACTAAAACATGAAATTCAAAAAGGAACTTTATTAAATTTAGCATTCTATTTCCAATTACTATATTTTAAATGTCTATTTCTTTTTGTGCACTGGTGTGTGAGTTTTCTTTATGTGCACTGAAAACCTGTGATTATACTGTTTTCCCTTTGAAATAATTAGTTATTAAGCAAAATATTGATGTTCAGGAATAATTCAGTGAACCCCAAATTTGTCCATAGTGAATGTAGATTAGCTTCCAACTTGCATTGATTTTCTGTACATCTGGCTGGTGGGTGATTTTCCTGCTATGTGCTTAAATGTTTTGACAACAATTTTAGTTATGTGATTCCAGGCATTGCACTTATTTTCAGACCTTTTTATGCTTCTATCTGACCAGTTCCTAGAGCAGGATAACAGGCAGCCAAGGTGCTTATTAGGTGCTTACTTGTACTTGCTCAAGGAGAGAATAATCCATCCTAACAGTCTGCTGATTTTAGGAAAAGCATATAAAACCCCCCAAAAAATACTGGCAGTAATTTATGCACAGATTTATCTCAGTAAATAGGTTCTGAAAGTGAAACTTCTTTGTAGCCTCCATATAAACACAGTAATCTACTTTAAGTGTTTCCATCTATTGAGATTGAGTACTCTGGCTTGAAACTATTGAAAACTAGTTGGACCAGTGAACACCAGTCAAGAACTTTTTCTCCTTAATGCGTCGTGGAAACCTCCCTCGGATGACACTTGAAGCTCCAGCTTTAACTCATAAATTAACCCAAACCTTTGAATGGGTTGTCTCTACCACTTGTGAGTCGTTTTTACTACATTTTTCCTTTCACTCAACCTTCCATTAATATTCTTGGATACAGCACTTTGAGAACAACCAGCTTCTTTAGCAGTGACCTTTTAATGTCTTGCCCTCAATATAGTAGGTGTCACTGACTGCCAGCCAATGAACTGAGTCAGCAGTCTTTAAGTTTTTATTGACTGTAAGACATAATAAATAAAATTACAACTGTTATAAATGGTACACACAGCATGTTATTAAACAGAGTTTCATTTTTTAAATTGAGTGACAGAAATAATGTAAATTTGTTGATATTCTAATTGAGGTGGATATAAATTTATCCCATCTTTCTGACTTTGCATAAATCTGCTCTCATGGCATTTGAAGTAATATGAGGATTTAAATTTCCTGCATGAGAGTCAATGGGGAAGAACCTTAGTTGGTTTTCTTTTTCCCTGCTAATCTTAAGTCAGAAAACGCTCCACATTTATGCACATATTAAAAGAAAAGTCAGATCTGTGAGAATTTATGATTTATTCACTGACTTGACAGCTTGTTACAGTGGCATCAGAATCATATCTCAGTGACTAGCATCGTTGGTTGCCTTGATGAGCGCGTCTCTTTTCTCATTAATGTCAACATCATCAGTGAGTTTGTAAGGTAGGTGATGGAGTTCTGCAGATGTCTGAGTGTGTGTGCAGACGGCTGAACTGTTGTGTCAGTGTCAGTGGGGGATGCATAACACACGTGTTCACTGATCTGTGCAGAACTTAGAGGTCAGTTGTCTTTCACTGGCTTTTTCTCAAGATGATACTTCACTCCCATGTATTCTATACTTACCTGTCAAATGTCAAATAACTGGGCAGTTGAATAAAAAGAGCAGCTAGTTAAAGCTTTTATGCATTTTGAATCTGTTTTATGTGGGTGGCAATAAAATTCATCAACTTAGTGGTGTGCTAAGTCTAAATAATTTCTGATTTGTGTTTTAATATTATTCCATGTACAGAGAATATCTGGCAGACTGGCTCTTTGCTCAGGGCACATCTGTGACATAAGGTGGATAAGTTTTCAGCTGGTTGCATGGATATTGCTGGAGTGTGGGCAGGCAATGTTGTGTTCTGTTATCTGGATTATTCTACACTGAACAGGGATACTTTGCAATACATTATGAGATTTGTTAACCCTGTTGTTCTAACTGTGAGAGTAATTCAGCAACCTTGGATTATAATTGGTAACATACAGACAACCATGTTTTTTAATTTTCTACAAATGTCCAATGATTGAATTTTTTGTTGTTGTTCTAAAGATTAATAGGCTACTACAGAGCACTTACTATAAGTCTAGTTATTTATTTAATTTGAAGCAAGTATTTTAATTCCTGCTGGCAGCAAATATTTTATTAATTTAAACAAACGACCAATATATCAAAATAATGCTGTTGAAATTATAATACAAAATCCATGCCAGTGTTTTTAATCTAATATATCCATGACTGTGATTGTTTGGAAATGTTTGAATAAATACAGTGTTGACTTTATGTTTTACAGAAGCTTCACAAAAAGGTCAAATATTGCCAAACAGTCTGATCAGTTGAGACAGACCTCACTGACAAGTGACAGAAATGTAAATTTCTGGAGCCATGTGCAGAAAAAAACTCACACTTTACAGCTGATTTCATCATTTGAGCATTCAAATTATAAAAGGACAAAAGGGAGAAATTCTGTTGAAACAGGGAATAATAATCTACTTCAAGGTGACATTGTCTCAAACAGCGACATGGTTTGTTTGTTTTAAAACTATCTGGTTAATCCTGAAATTATTGCAGAATGTTTCACCACTTGACTGACAAAAGGTAAGATTTTAGGACCTGAAATTGAATGTCTTGGTCATTATTTCTAGCGCGGATCTCTTGTCCTCTCAAAAGCAGACACATTTTCCAGCTGAGGAAATTTCAAAAGGGTTTGGGGGGAGGACGGCATTAAGCTCCTGTTCCAGGGGGAATTACCTGTCCGCCACAACCAAATCCCTCAGAATCAAAGTTCACTGTGGGGTGTTCCTAAAACTCACAAAGCTATTTCACATTTGATTGGCTGAACTGATGTTAAAAGAGATGAGGAGATACACTTGTTCAGCACATTTTTATTTTCCATAAATGGCTTTTAAAAGACTTTGTATTAGAAAATAGAAGGCAATAGTTCTGAGAACAGAATTTAAATCTCATTGATGTCATCCAGAAATTAAAAGATAAAGACTCTTTCTGCATTATTAACATCATATTTGTCACTCAGGTTGATAAAATAAAACAGGGACAAGGTTTTTGAACAAAATTACAATTTATGAAGAATTATGAGATGATTAAAGCTCATGTTAATTTAATGAGTTCATTATGTTGCTGTTTTTATTTCTCATCTGGTTAAAAACTCTGTCAGTGATGCTGCAGTAAAACTGGTTCTAATTCTTTTTCTGAACTGTCAGCCAACTTTCCCTTGATAATCAACCAAGAAATAAGAGTATACTTATTTTATCAAAATCATTTAGATTACAAAAATTAATATTATAAGAAAGTGAAAATATCAAAAAGCATGTTCTTTAACACATGCTTTGAGTTTAGTAAAAATCAGAAAAAGGTCAGAGACCTGCTTTGAAGCATAAATTGAAATAATTTTGCAATCCCCTATTTTTTCTGCTTGAGTCAAAACTACAACAATTGTTAAATAACTTGGAGAACTATATTTTCTTTCATATGTTGTGTGTGCAACATTTACCTGCTGATTTAAACAAATATACAGTTTGGATGTGTTTTTATCATTTAGAAGAAAAGGTGAAGTGGGCTAAACTAGAACTTGAAAGATGCAAAGTACAGGATCAGAGTCTGAGTGCATTGTTTTGCAACGAGAGATTGCATTGGCAGTTGCTAGACTTTACTGTCTGAGTCGGTGACCTGCTCTGCCCACCATGCTCTGATTTATTTATTTTTTTTTCCATTCATGAGAATAGGACCTCATTCTAAGAAAGCATTATGAAGCCAGAATCTTTTGTTTTTGGGGGGGCACATGAATTAGACGAGCACTGAAATACTTTAAGGGCCAAACTGTCAGTGAGTCATTTCATAATTTAGAGTAAAAGTGCCAACTTTAGCTTAGCATTTTAGCAAACTACTCGACATAAAAACATTTTCAGAAGAAGCAAAACAAGAGTTATTAGGCCTGTAGCTGTAAGCATTTAGTCGCATATGTTTTGAACAAAGCTGTCCTGCAAAGAATTAAAAATATCTGCTGATGTCTGTGACAAACACTACCTTACAATGTCAAAAACAAAAAAACAAAACAAAACAAAAAAGACAATGGTTAGTGCAACATCCGTAACATTACAGTTTAACGAGAAGTGAAAATACGTTTCTGACAAAATATATAAATGATCTTGGTTAAAAATTGTTACTGGTGCTGATTCAAAATGATATTTCTCCTGTGATAAAGGTTCTTGAAATCTCCATATGCTTTTCCATTTGATCTGATGCTTCTGCTCTGCATTTACCCATCAAATAGTCATAGCTGCAATATGACGCTTCCCTGTGGATTTCAGTTTGAGATCCTGTCAGTGGAGCTTTTTCTTCCATCTCCTTCACTCTTGTTTGGTTTATTAGTCATTCCACACTCCTCAGGGCTTTGTGTGTGTATTGATAGGTTCATGGGTTTGTTTACATTTAAACATTTTCTTTTTTTCACCCATGCTGCTAAGGGAAATCAATGTGTGCATGGTCTAGTTTTATAGAGCACAGCAGGCGGAGAGAAACCATTTGTACTCATGCACCAAGTGACCATATCTGAATGAACATTGTTTAATTTTCTCCAATCTCTCAATCAAACCTTTTAATGTAGGTGGACCATAAGATTAACTACTAAAATACTTACATTACATTGTTATGTTTTTGGATCTTTAATAGACCAAATTCCAGATCTGACTTCTGGACACCCTTGTACAACATAGAGACTATTTTTGGTTGCAAAATATGTTTCTGCAACTTGCAGAATTGTTTTTGCACTTCTTGTTTAAACAGAAAATTGATACAGTGTCAAGTGAACACAATATGAAGGTTGCTTAGGGTTGATGCTGCAGCAGGGTGAAGGATAATTAATTTCAAAGATGTTGTCTTTCAGTTTAAAATAAATAAATTGAAGAAACTGTATCATAATAAATGATTATACCAACTTTTTGAGGACTTATTGTGTGAATAGAGTGTTGTGCTGAAAAAAAAAAAGTTCTGTCACAAGTAACTGATCAGAAGTTTACTGGTGAGGTTTAACTGTGCTGTTCTGGTCTTAGGAATGACTTGACGTATGATGAATGCATCCATGCAAAACTTGATCTCCATGACCTTCCTGTATGTCACTTTGTGGCAAGTCCCTGATGGCTGACGTTGAGCTGTTGGGTGCTTTATGAAGGTGGAGCTCTTTCAATTAAAATCTTTAACGTCTTTGTGCTGATAAACAGCTCTGGAAATTTCCTCAGTATGAAGTTATTTAAATTTATAAAAGGTTTGTGCAAATACAATGCAGGTAAAACTCAAAAGATCTGAATTATAAAATAGTTCAACTGGCTTAAAGGATCAGTGATGTGACAGAAACATCAGCAGACCTGTTCATGTCCTGTTTGTTCTTCACCTGATGGCCCTGTCTGCTCCATTGACACCTGTCCTTGTCTGCCCCTGCCCCCTTCCAACAACAAACAGCACTGGGAAACACAGCTGTCTAGCACTTAATATAAACCTCTAGCAGATGGTCATGAAAAATATCAAAAGCTCTCCACACCTAAACCTTTTGCCAGCATGATGTGTTCCTCTTGTAACATTTTTATGTGCCAGGGTTGCTTTTACATCCATCTCTCAAAGTGGGATTGAGCTGTTTTAAAGTACTTATCTTGTCTACACGTCAAAATTAGAGCTACATGTTTATTTTATATGTTATTATTTAGCTAAATGCAAAGATGCCAGAGAAGATGAGATAAATTGCCTCATATTCAAACCTGCATGTTACTGTCTGGGATGTTCATTTGACTGTGCTGTTCTGCAGAATTGAACCTGTTGGGAACAGAAGGTCACTTGGCCCACATGAAACCAGTGCATTGTTAACTTCAGTTCTAGCATGTCCAAGTCTGTGTTATTTATCCACAGTGTCATCATTTAACCCACTGAAGACTAAAAACTTAAGCCTGAGGCAAAGAAATTGGACGCCAGGAGTTTAACCATACCTTTTGTTTTTTTGCTGCTGGTATTTTGCCCAAGGTGCCATCAGTCCCCCTTCTGTGATGATGTTATTGTTAAGCATCTTAAGAAGCAGAGACTGAAAATGGTGGTCCGCCTCAATAATTGATTCTCACTAATCCTTCAACTGAAGTGCCTCTTTCTGTGCAGTAAATGTATAGTTGTTCTGGCACCATAAGGTTGCATTTGTTTGGCTGCTTGGATCACAAACACAGTAGTCTAATCCTACAGAATTTCTTTATCCTGCAGACACCTTTTGATCAGAAGGCATTGACCATTAAAAATGCTACAAAAAGGAATGACTGTGTTTTCCACAAAGGTCTTCCCCTCCTCCTTTTTTGCCCCATATGTGAAGGGTAGCCCACTGAGTAAATTGCAGTTCCTTCAGCACAGTTTGACTTCTCCCTGCACATTGATTGTGCTTATTAAACACTCTGAAAGGCTAATTGGACCATATGCAGGCTACATCCGCAGAACTGCGATAATAAGGTTTTTATTCACTGAAACGATGCAGCTGAGCAAGCTTTGATTTTTATTTTGTGAATCAGAATTACCATCAGCTACGATTGAGGCAATCTTCCTTTTTGATGGGGGAACAGTGGAACCTCATAAAAGTAGTTCAGCTGCTTTAAATATACAGCATTAGTGTCACATCTACCATCTGAAAGGAAATTTAAAACCAAAAGCCCTCTGGCACCAGAACAGAATTTTTCTTTTCTTTCATGATAGATGTTATCAAGATGTCACATTAGATTACTTCTTTTTTTAAGCTGAGATCCAATTCAAGCAAGAGCTATCTCCCCCTGTTGAGTGGTCTTGACAGAAGCAATTTCCTAGTTCTAATAGAAAGATTTCTTCATTGCTACAATTTACTAAATACCATGGGAGGCGCGCAGCGGCACCAGATGCGTCCCAGAGTCCCCAGGAAGACGCCAGCATATTTGGGTTTTGAAGACGAGTACAGAAGCATAGCAAATGTGTTCTGAATCTAGTTGCTTTATTTATTAAAATATGATTTTTATATAAAGTTTTTATTTTCAAACTACGTATGATCTACCTCAGGAGAACACCTCAGAAGGAAAAATACAAATAGAACAAGACAATAGTGTATTTGTAGTTTCTATTTTAGGTGGATTCAGATTGTAATTATAAACATTCTGGGACAAACTCTGTAATTGTAAAAAGATTGTAAGACAATTTCTGGACAGGAGCTTAAGTTAGTCTATAGTCACTCAAGAACAAAGACACGGACAGCTGATATTTACACTCACAGCCACAGATGTATCTGAGTCCGTGTTAATTTTTTCCAGATAAATCATACAGTGTGACTGCTGCTCTGACAGACGTCTGAATATTTTCCATCATTCTCTTTTGCCAAGTCATCTTCACTTCCTTAGCTGTTACTTCTCTTTTATCCTCCTCTCCTTGCTTCTAATGCTTGACTCTCCATCGTATGATTGACTCTGTAGTAATTCCTTTTTGTGTGGGCAACAGATGACAAAATTATTAAATTATTTTTAAAATCAAGAAATCTCCAAAAGAACAGTTTACGCACTGAAGAACTGAATTATTTTCTCTGGGAAAGTGTACTATGGACATTTCTCAACTCTTTAAGATGATCCTTTCAGTTGATAATCTACATCGGTTCTTTTAGTCTTGTAATCTGTATATTTTTAAATGACAGAATAAGTGTATTCATTCAGATTTTGTGGTTTTTAACCAATTTTTTTCCACTCATGATGTTATTCAACTCTCAAAACATTATTCATGTCATTTGTCATGAAAAACAATTGTATGCAGATTGTGTATTGTGCAGATAGGTTTTGGTGTCGTCTACACACCCACAGAAACTTTTGGGATTTCCAGTCAATATTTTCCTGTACTGAAGAATTGGAAGCAGAGGCCACCGCTACGTGGTCTATAGGGGTGCAGAACCTCAAAGTCTTCCTCCATTGTCCATCACACCTGTTTTTAAAGAGCTGGATAGATTTAAACAGCCTGCATGTGAAATCATGTAACAAGTTCAGCCAAATATTTTTAGGTGTAGGAGAAACCCCCAAAATATTTCATACCTGACGCTTGATGAATATGAAAAGTTTCAGGCTCCACCCCTTTGATTCTGCAATCTCAGCTGCATGCTCTGACAGAACAGATGAGCAAGATTTGTTTTTCTATGAACAAACTGTGCTTGTTTTTATCAAAAGAAAATAAGATGTAGCTGCGAGTTCTGACTTTAAAATGTTGCTTATTACAAGTAAACAAATCCCATTTCTTTCCACCCTAGTGAATGCCAGAATGTGCAACGGTCTTATTAAGGTTATGCAAGCCTTTATTTGATGAAACATGAGGCCATCTGAATCCTGACTTTACAGGGTGGTAATGGTGTGTTGCAGTCTGTTGTTCCCATCTGTTATCCCCATGTTGAATGAAAGGCAGGTGGTCAGCCGCTGATGTACCCCCGCTTTGAACTATCGTTCATCTTAGCCCACTCAATCTTCACACAGTGATCAAAAGAAACTGCTGCTATGGAATACACGTGCTCATACATATGCATGTCATGGCTAAAAAGACTCCTCTGGCACCCATTAGCTGTACAGTCACACTGTGAAGGCCTGCTTTGAGAATTTGCATGTGGACATTAGGAGATTAATCATGAGTGACAGTCAGGGAAACGCTGTGGTTAAAAAAAAAAAAAAAAAACACATGGGAGGGACAATGGACCCTGACCTACATGTACAGAGTAGATTGCTGGCCTGATAACACCATGACATTCAAATAATTAAAATGACCCAGTTGGCTTTTCTCTCTTTGAACAAAGAAAAGTCTAGTTTGAATATAAAAAAGATCAACTTTTATGCCCTGAATCGCGACTTGTGATTTGAGGCTATCTCTGCAGATATTGAATTACACATTTCACACTGTGCAAGAAGTTTTAATACGACCAAAAACAAAGATGCAGTCCATAAGAAAAGAAAATCATTCCAATTGATTTTCATTGCAGAAAGTAAAACCTCAAAGGCTGAATAGATTATGTTGTATGCTATTAGGAGTGCCAATCATTATTGAGTGAGTGTCATTTATTGATGCTGTGGCTGATGTTTCATGAGGTCAATATGAAAACTGAATTGAAATTTTTGTGCCACTTTATTCAGTTTTAGCTATTCAAATAGAGGAGAGTTTTGAAATGTTGGAACTGGCAGAGAGTTTAGAAAGGGAGCAAACATGTGTCCTGAATAGCTTATGTATTGCCCAATGTGTTTGGTTAACTAGTGAGAACTTTAGTTAAAAATAACATTAAATTCAACATTTATAGAGAATTTGGTTTATTTGTCATCCATACAAATGTGACAAATCCTTATTTTACTGCTGTCTCAGGAGTGGTTGATACTTTCCTTGACCATTTAGCCTTTCATTTCAGCAATTATCTTGTAGAAAAGCATTTTTGCTAAACACTTTTTGAAGCACAGAGGTATTATTTGGTGCATAAGGAATACTGACATATTGGGTGATTTATGGTTTTTTTTTTTTTTTTTTTTTTTTTTTGCTTTAAAGACAACTCCTGCCGGGGTCTTCAAGTCATGACCCTCAGGTCATACGCTGGAAGAGTTCACAGCCAAGTGAGAAGCATCCAGAATGAAAGTTGACTTATTTGAAGTTGAAACATCTCCCATGAAACTCTGCAAACTTTAACTTAACTGTTAACAATTTATTTCAAACCTAAACAAAACACAGAGGATGGAAACACAGTTAAAGCTGAAGTTTGCAAAATAAAAGTTGACTGATAGTTGCATCACTGCAACCTTCCATATGAGTGGATATAAATTCAGTCAATAAAAAGACCCTGAAGGCAGGTTGTTCTTCAGATAGCTAGTACTTTACCTCATTGTTCTTCGGGGCTGTGTGAGAACACAGAAAAATATTTTTCTTTTCTAGTCCTTAAAATCCTCACACAGGGAGTCCTGAAAACTGAAGGGTGCAAAAATTCAGATAGTAAATACTATAGAAAAATGTATAGTAGCTAAATGTGAATATGTGTCCTTTAGAAGACTAACTTTAGGTGATTCTTAAAATAAACTAATCATGATCAGTCATGATTTAAATGGATTAAATTTTAAATTAAAAAATTGTAATATTAGTAAAGTCAGTACCTGCAGTCTCATAGACTATGTACCATTATGTGAAAAGCATATTATTCATACTCCAATGGAAAATAATTGATTAGGGCTTATTTACACCATGGATCAACTCTGACTTCTGTGTCCAATTTACCTGTTGCTTTGAGAGTCTCCAAGTGAAAAAGGGCTAAAATTAGAACCAGCCAGCTCCATGGTTATCAATCATGTATCTGCTGTGGACCTTAGAGGCAAAGGTTGATGGAGAGTATAAGGCCAACAGAAGAAAGAGGGCTGTGCAGCTGCTCTTCATTTTGAGGCTCTAGGCCTAATTGTTCACACAGAAACTCGGCTTTTAGAGTGGGATAAAAAGCTGTTTTAATTTTCTCTTCTAGTTCCATGGAGGTGTTTGTCTTCTTAGAGATTTTTATCATTTACTTTTTTACATAGTAATTCTACATTGTAGATCATTAAAAAAAATAAGAAAAGCTAATCAGAGTAAATACAACATATAATTTTCATGTTAATGAAACCATCCAAATGCCTTACATGAAAACATAATCATTCATATAAAAAAAGTTAAAATTAACTAATTAACCCCCACCCAAGCCTGATTACTATTTGACCTGTAGCTTAAAGAAAATCCTTAAATAGAACTTGTCTGGCTACATGAAGTAGGCTAAAAGATCTGAAAAGCAAGACGTCATGCCCTGATCTAAAGAAACTCAAGAGGAGAAACAAAGGCACAGTCTGGAAAGGGTTATGAAGCCATTTATAATGGTTTGGAACTCCAGACCACCACAGTCAGTCATTATTCACAAATGGAGACAACATGGAATAGCGGTGAACTTTCCCAGGAGTGGCTGACCTACCAAAATTACTTCCTACATCAATAACACATCCAGTAGTTCACAAAATAATCCAGAACAACAGATGAGGTCAGGGTTCATGGCTCCACAATAATAAAGAGACAGGGCAAAACTGGCATACATGGGAGAGTTTCAAGGCCAAACCACTGTTGGCCAAAAATAACATAAAGGTGGATCTTATATTTGACCCCCACCCCCCCCCCTCCTTCAAAAAAAAAAAAAAAGAAAAAAAAAGTTGTAATGAGCCAAAAGCTTTTGGGAAAATATTTTTTTGACTAACAAAACAAAAGTAAAATTTCTGGAAACTGTTACATCTGGCATAAAACTGGTAGGATTACCAAAAAAGGATTGTTGGGTGGCATAAAACTGGTAGGATTACCAGTTTTATGCCACCCAACAAAATATGATTAAATTCAGTTCAAATAAAAACAAACAGGAAAAAAAAACGGTTACAGACACTTTTTGATGTAAAATAACAGATAAAGCTTGCTAAAAACGTTAATCAGGGTATTTATGGCGTTATGGCTTGGATTTGACTGGACCGTTAGAGAAACTTGACTGTTTTCTTTGCTTCTTCAGGACCAGAACAACTTACCATAATTGATGGAGCCATGTGTTTTGCTCTCCTGCACAAACCTATTAAGGAGAAAGTCTGACCATCAGTACAAGACCTTAAGAATACACATAGGGTAAGAGCCACTTGGAAGTCGAGTGTCCCTGTTCTAGTCTTCATCAACAGAGCGAGCAAAATATTAATGTAATATTTTCAAGTCCTTACAAGAATTTCAATATCTACCTAGATTTTATTTTTCCTACTTTGAGTTTTACTTCTTTGCAATCTTTATGACAATCACAATGAACGCAAGTGACATCAGCATTTGCATTTATTGCCGTTGTTGTCATTCAACACCATAACAGCATTTTCTCTTAAAAGTGCAGGTGTTTTTATATCTTAGGTCTAAATTGCTTTTACTGATTAAGAGAAAATTGAATTACAAAAATGAGTTTCTTTGAAAAGAATTGTAAGTCTGAAGTGAAATAAGTGTTTCTACTGTAGAATCAAACAAAAGGCTTTTGTTTCCCAAGAGGAATTTGACCACCTCAAGAAAATTTACTGAGAAATGCATTCTGGACAAGTGAAAACATGCTAGAAATATTTGAAAACAAAATTGTTTTGTGCTTAGCCTTCTTTGTTGGAAAAGCATTTCATTGCCCTGCCTGGGGTTAGTGATTAGGAAAAGAGCCAGGCAATGTATGAAGTGCAGGTGTGTTTCTTTGGCACAAGTAATCCTGGGTTTTATTGGCTCTGGACTCTCCATCAAAGGGCCATGACCACTTGAAATTCTTCACTGCAAAAACTCTGCAACTTCTGAAGCGTCTTTAGCAGGACAGAGGAGGAGCTGGGCCTCCATTTAGCCTGATTTCCTGTCTTTTTAAAGGATGAATGACCAGCTTTAGGCCATTCAGAGTGGCCTCACCTATAGCACTCTGTTTGATCTCAGCATCATGGCTGTACACAGGTTGAAAGAGAGTGGACCCTTAATGTCAAGGCCATTTTTAATGAGTCCCTTAGGATAGGAGCAACCACAGGCCCCCAAAGAAAATGTAATCCTCTTCTTCAGGCAACTGACTTCCTTTTTGTTCCAGTTTCAGCTTCTATTTCTCATTGGTCAACATTATTTGAGTTTTAAAAGACATACCCAGTACTACTTTGCTTATTAAAAATCTTTATTGAAGCAATAGCAATGCGTTTTCTTGATGAAGCTTAATTTATAATAATAAAAGTCTTTAGACATTTATCTTTATAACAGTATTGACTGGTTTGTCATGTTATGGGGGCTCATCTCATCTTAATTGTATTTTAATGGATCTTTAGCAGAAATAATCAGCATTAAAGTCAGTGCAGTATGATAAAATGTTAGATTGGCTTAAGATGAACTGAAATGACTTGATTTAATTTATGCACTGCCTGAAAAATTTGTTCAATTTAACTAATCACATCTCAACCAAAGTCATTTGCATTTGTGAATAATTTGATTTCAAATCCAGGAGAGGAGGACGACGGCATTCATTTGAATTCCTCAGGCTTGTGCACAACAGGCTTTTTACAGATTCCAATGCCCAGTTTTAAGAAGCCACATTGTTAATGAGAGGCACAACAAGCAGTGTTTATTCTGGCTTTGCTGTGTAGCTGTAGCTCTGAGTCCCCTCTGAAATCTTCCACTGTGCTCCGTAGCCCCTTTGTGTCCTTGTACTCCCTAAGCTCTAGTCCACCTCTTTGTTTGCTTTGGTGCAGTTTCTGTGGCGACTGAGCCGCTGGCCCCCAATCAGAGGCCCATACTCCTGACAGGGAGGGGTGGGAGGGCACGGAGGGTGTTGGTGAGTGGAAGTAAGAGCAAGAGACAAAGCACACACATTTCTTATGGTTTTACCAGCACACAAGTATGAATACATATATTCAGAATCACATTCCTGTTCTTTTGCGCACACGTGCATCCACAGGTCATGAATTGCAAATAGTGACTTGGATTCAGTTTTACCACCATGTTGGATTCAGTGACAAAATACCCTTGTGACAACACAATGAGCTGCTTTTGCACCTTCATATGTTTCATGACAGCTCAGAAATTCCTCTCCAGAGCTCATCTTTCCATCACCACAGGTCTACCTACCATTCAGGTGAGGTCTTTGTCCCCTTGGAACATTCTTTTTGTTTATTTGTTCACCTGTCTTTACAAATTTTCTGAGGAATTTAGAGAGCCTGTGCTTTGAAATCCTAACTACCACCTGCCACTGATAAAAGCCCTCCAAACCTTGAGATCTTTTACACAGGCAGATTTACTTATTCCATGCTCTGCATCTTAAGCACTAAAAATGGGGAATCCCAAAATACTATTTGATCATCAGTGTTACCCTACAAAAACACACCCTTTTATGTTTGGGGAGAACATTTTCTGTCTGGTCTTTTAAGGGGTCACCGTCACCATGTTGAGCAACATAAGCCTATTATTCCTCTGCTCCTCCCTCTCATTCCTCCTTCATCTTAACCTTGTGCACATTACCTGGAACCTGGTGATCATATTGCAGCTCGCTGATTGACTTGCAGCCGTGTTGTCACGTCTCCCAACCTTTTGTGAGGCTTTAATCATCCGTTGCCTGCTCTCTGCTACTCTCCCTCTCACTCAAGCTAAAAGCGCAGTGGGTGCAGCCTGCTGAGGAGACTGTCATTTATTTCAATGAAGGTATTGAAAAGCAAGTGCTACCGTCTGTCCCTTTGTGTGCATGACTGCAGTGTTAGGTTCTGTGGAATGGTATTTAGTGTATAAAATATAGATTTTTTATTTTTTTGTGAACTTTTATTTAAGAAAAAATAA
Source organism: Poecilia latipinna (assembly GCF_001443285.1). Taxonomy (NCBI): domain Eukaryota; kingdom Metazoa; phylum Chordata; class Actinopteri; order Cyprinodontiformes; family Poeciliidae; genus Poecilia; species Poecilia latipinna. The sequence goes on from NW_015114122.1 coordinate 55,446, forward strand.
TTAAAGTTAATGTGATGAATTTTGACTGAGATTGACTTGTTTTTGTGTGCAACTCTATCATTAAAAAAAAAAAAAACAGAATTGAAAGCTTAAAAGCATCTGTCATTGCACTGTCACGGATTTGGGATACGTCTTTCTCATCCCAAAGGTCAAATTGATCTCTGTGACGGGTTAGTCATTTATTACAGTCTGGAGGTTCACATCAACTAAAAGGTGTAATGTGGAAAGAATACCTGAGAACAGGGGCTGAATTGTAAATGATGAATCAGGGTAAGCCGACTCAAGGTTTAAAGCTCAGCGTACAGCTTTTGTTATTCCTTGCTACCTCTGACAGGAGAAAAACTGTTTCCCACAGTAAGGGAACAATTTGATTTCTATCAAACCTTTTCAGACACAGGTATGTTGGATTAACTGTTTTGTTTTTAAAAAGGTTTTTATGTATATTATAAGGATTAGAATTATATTATAAGGATTAGAATGTGGTCTTTCTAAAGGAAATCTTATATTGTTCTCATCTAAAGAATATTACCAAATATAAAATTTGGTTTCTGTCTTCTTTATGCATCTTCCCTGGCAACACGTGTCTGTGGGCCCCATAAGGATGCTATGCTATTTGTATGGTCACATTGGTTGATTAAACACAGCCTATATTGGCAAAACCATTTGGGATACTTTAATTGGGTCCTAGCCATTTTAAAAATGGGGAAACAGGTGGAGATGCTCCAATCAGATTTTGCAACATGTTCAGTCACTGATTCCATCTGAACTGCCACCATTAAAAAGCTGTCTCTGGATCATTGAAGATCTACAAATAAAAATAAAATTGCCAGTGTTATGGGAGAGAGATACTTCCACAGATGAAATCTAGCCTAAAAATAATTACAACATATTTTCTTTTATTTTGCAAGACAAATTATAGCCCTTGAAATTAGCTTTTTTTTCTTTTAAATCAGACTTGAAAATGTATATAGATGGGTGAAAACAAGCTGTTATAAGTAATGGAAATACTAAGTATAAAAATAGGCACCCCGACATTATTTTTGTTTTTTTATCTTCAATTTCTCACAATAAATAAGTTCTTCAGTTATTTAGTGAGATTCCACATATCACCGCTAGGGGCGCCTGTCGCTTTGGTGGCATAAAGAAGGTCAGGCACACAGAAGAAGAATAAACCTTCCTGAGATGCTAAAGGAAGCTTAATGTGTGTACCTCATTTTTTCTACATCACAGGTCAGTAAAAATGTAATTTGTTGCATATTGGTATTCTTTAAGAGTTGAAGAGGTTATTGAATCGAGAGTCAACTAGTGAGTCACAGCAGTTCTTGATTAGTACTTTGTAGAAAACAGGACATATTTCTGGCGGCTAAATATGCTAAAGCTAGTGGACTTTGTACCTGTGTGTTAGGCTAGCTGAGAAACAGCTGAATGACTGCTGAATTCACTCTGACCTTATCATATTTTTCACTTTTTGGAATGGTTCTCACAAAACACATTGTTTGGTGTATTTTTGTAAAATGGACACTTCTTTGAGTTATTGCAAAACACACTTGGTGGGGTAAAAGCATTAATTTACTGTGATCATAAAGGAGCTTAAACTAGCCTGTTTAACATGGCGCTATTACACTAGTGATCCCATAGTGGCTCAGTGTGGGGGGTGTCTGATGATCAGCTGTTGAAACGAGTTTTGTAGACATTAAGGACTGTTGTTCTCTTTTTGCTACTGTACCTGGTGGCTTTTTTGATGGAAAATTCTGATGTCAAGCGTCGACTCTACAGTGACAGTTAATCACATTGAATAGGTAATGAGGTCAATGGAAGGAGATCAGAAAGGACCCTTTCTTTTGACCAGCCAATCATAAAATCAAGTGACTTGTCTATATTTGGGGGGGGGGGGGGGGTTGGGGGAAGAGAAGTTTAACAGTTAAGTGTGGAATGCTTTCCCATGAATCCTGGTTCTTCTCTAGTTTCAGAGAAATCCAGGAGTCTTTCCTGTATTGACAGTTGATGCAGCAGAGTCAGTCAGTTGAGCCTTGTCACACATGATATTAACATTGGTCACAATTTCATTGATGTTCCTCATGCTTCATTCAGACGTGCCTGTGAAAGTCAGAGTTCACAAAATCCATTATCCATGCAATACTGGACACATAGTTAAATGAGGAAGAATATGAAAATCATCAGAGTTAGACTTTTCCTGCATCAGCTCCCTACATGGTGTAATTTATATTGGCAAGCATGCACTTCTTGTGCAAAGCATAGTAGCTGTAGATGAAAGCAGCTGAAAATATCTCCTTACTTCATGTTGAAGCTTTCTGAACCATCAGTTTTATACTCATGGGGTTTTATTGGACTTCTCTGCACTGTTAGCATACTTCACCTGCCTATTATCACTGCAGCTTGTCAGAGGGGAAGACAAACAAATAACATTGTGTTCATCAAATGTTATGATGAACATTTGATGAATTATATTTAAATGATGAACATTTGATGAAATATATTTAAACTGCTCCCTCTGGGAGCAGTTTAAATATATTTAAAAATGGACAGAAAATCTGGATTCTTTATTTGCTTCAGAAGAATGACACTTTTCAGTTAATAATAAAAAAGCATGGAAAATAATGTTCTGCATGTGGGCCATGTTGACAGATTTATTTCTATCTACTAGCCAAGCAAAACACTTTTTGCAAGAACAGAATTTGTTACAAGATGGCAAAAATATTTAAGGCAGTCAGTCACGGGAAGCTTTGCATGTTTTTACTTGAAGAATGAGAGAAAATAGGATCCATAAAAAGTTTCTGTTGTTCAATTTGTCCCTCAAAAATGGGGACAAATTGAACATCTAAACAGCCTTGCAGAGCCTTCATGGGTATAAAACATGTGGGTTTTTAACCCTTTACCTGAAAAATGATATAATCAACATCCAAGTCACTTCATCTTTCAAAAACAGGAAGGATGATTTGAAGAAATGCGCTCTGATCATTTTCCTTGATTTCTGGTCGTCTGGTGACCAGGCAAAAGTGATCTACTAATCATACAGTAAGCCATCTTTAACATGCATCAGCTGAAGCCCCCGTTTAAGATATGTGTGTTTGAAGGTGTTTACAGCACAAGTACGTCTGTAGGCGTTGGATTACCCAAACAAAGGAAATTTAGTCAAATGAGTGATCAGTTACTTCGAAAATATAACTCACTATAAACCAAAACAAGCTGCTTTGCTGCAACCGCAGCTATTATAAATTGCAAACTTAAATAATTCTCTAGCGGACAAGATTACATTTTCAAAACTCATTTTGCACAAAAATTGTGGGGTGAGATTACTTGGACACTCTGGCATGAGAGAACCCAGAGAGACAGCATGAAGAGAAATGGTCAGAGATCCCTTTCTCTGCTTTTTACCCAACTTGGAACAAAACAGTAATTGTGTTTCTATTTAAAATGTAAATAATATATTTTACACAAATATAAATTTAAGAAAAAACTGTTTTTGACCATATTGTAATTTTACTCTGATTTATCTAATGAAGAATGGACAGTGATCCTTAAAGTATGCCTCGTGCTATTAAAATATTCCAGATGACCTACATTAAACATCAGCTGTGGTATATTTTAGTAAATACTGATCAAAGACAAGCTAATATTAATTTAAATGTAACTTCTGATTATTCAGGGTTTTTTTTACTTTTTCTCTAGCATTTTTTCTTCTCCTGAGTCCCATGTTCAGGAGAGTTATCTAAATGCTAATGCCTCCGCGTATCAAAGAGCAGAGTGGGCTTCACAAACCAGAGAAACATCTGTGTTATCGCAGAGTTGGTGGTGGGTGCAGACTCTATTGAAAGATTAAGATATCACAAATATCTCACACAATTCCCCGTTTTATTTGCTAAATCAACACAAGAGTTGACACAAAGCCCATGCAGTTTAGATAAGCAACTTTGTAAGTTACTGCTGAGCATCAGACAGCAGAAATGGTGCACCCTCTGGCATAAGAATGAGAGACAATAATGTAAAATGCATCTCATTTTGTTGAATGCCAATGTCACAATTTATTTTTTTTAAGATATTCTCTTTCTGGTCTACTGAAAATCCATTCCACAAAATGTCTGTCTTCCTTTAAAGTCCATCTTTTTAGAATTTCTAGGATTCAGACTAAAAGATAATGCTTTTCTAAAAGATAATGCTTTTCTAAAAGATAATGCTTTTCTAAAAGATAATGCTTTTCTAAGCAATTTCCTCATGAACTGTTTAAATCATCTGGGTCCAGATAAACTCTTGTTGTTCTTGTCATGTATCAGTGTGAAGCTTGTCAGGCCTGGAAATCACCTGGCTACAGATGAATAACCTTGAGGAATTTGTGGTTTTTCTGAAGTCAGCGAGGCAAGCGAGAGTGCAAGCCCTCCTCTGGGCCCTCCACTCGCCCTGAGCCGTAAAACATTTCTAATGGAATCTGACCTTCACTGCATTCCAGTTTGTGTTCAGTGCTGGTTGCAGCGCCAGCAGCGCACCACATGACTCAGTTCTCCAGAACATAGCTTTACACCTTCTACTCTAGTCTGACTGAAGGGGCTAATTAACAAACATTTAATGCAGAAACTTCAAACTTCATTGTACTAAATGTGTCACGTTGCCTGCTGGTTTGTGATATAGAAAATTCATGCATGTTTTTAGGTTCAAAACCAAGTCATATTTTTCTTAACTAAAACATGAATGAAATTATATGTTTTGATTAAATAAAACCTGCTACACTGCAAAAACAATATCTTAGGTATTTTTGTGTATTTTTAGAGCAACAATCTTCATACACTTCAGCTAAACCAAATCTAACTTACAAGTAACTTTTCAGCAAGACATAGGAGCTTGTTTTAAGTCAAGAAATCCTGAAAATTGATAACCTGTATTAGTTCTACTGGTAGATTATATTCACATATAACAAGACTTTTCTCATGTTAGAAGTGAAAAAAATCTGCCAGGGGAACTGGTACTTTTTATCAATTTGAAGGGATTATTTACTTAAAACAAGCTCCTAACTTGCTGAAAAGTTACTTGAGTTTTCTGCTACTACTATTATGCACTTTACATAGAAATCTGTTAGGTGTAAGAAAAGATTATCCTGAAGCATGATGATGGTAGAGCATGTCTCAGATCTCCTAGAGTGGTAGATGGATCAGGTGTAGTTTCTGTGAAAACTGAATGAGTAAAAAAAATGTTCCAACTGGTTCCAAGAAAATCTTTTTGATGTTGCTTTTCTCTCTTCATCAGTGATCACTTAATCCAGGTGATTAATCATTGTGTGTATATTTTTGACATTGCAAGCTGCACATTTAAAAAATCCAAATAGTCTTTTACCAAAGATGCAACAATCTATTGAAAGGTATAACCAGAAGTATTACAAAAAATAGTGTAACTGCAAACACTGATCAAAATTTTGTAATGTAACAAAATTAGATCTTAATATGCCTTAACATGCATGGTGCAGAAGATGCACAGTAGATGGTCATTAGAAGAGAAACATCACATTCAAATGTTTTTGAGATTAGAAAGCTCCAGCCATAAACTTCAGGTTTGATTTTACATCAAAAAAGTGAAACCAGAATGCACTCACAGCAAATTATTACAGCATCGAAAGCAAATCAGATGTTAACCATAAAATAGAAATATTCTAAACAGAGTCAAGCCTTGACAGTATAAAAATACTGAGGAAAATCACATTTACTTAGAATGACCTTTCTTCATAAGCTTGGAATAAATGACAAGTGCATCCAAAATTTCAGAACGTGCATATTTGATTCAAATTAAGAATCTTATACATAATCCCTGATCTTGTGAGTTTGTTATTGGGCAAAGATGCAGGTGTCACACAAGAAGAAGATGCATTAAGATTTGAACTGTTTTATCAGCTTAGAGGACAGTTTCTGGCATTGTTCCTTTTACTCCCTGCTTTTCACTTCATTCCACAGAAGCTCCTTCTGACCCAAGGCAGCAGAAGTGATTACAGTACACTGATACAATAGCTCATTTATGCATTCTTCTCACACTGCTGAAGCTTCATGTTTTACAGCGAAAAGTATCCATGCAATGTGGGAATATTTTATCCCCCAGAATGTTTAAGTCATGAGATGGATCCACTGTTCTGTCCGCCTGTGCAGGCGTCTTTTGTTTTCTGTCTCTTTTCTTTCTCTCCCTTGTATAATTCTTTTCTGTTTCACGCTCACATTGCATTCTTTCTTTGCCCTGGACCTCTTCATCCTCCAAAAATCAACAGTAGGAATAAAAACATTCCAGAATCAATTCAATTTTAAAGCATCACAAAAGCTGGAGCAGAAATGCAACTCCAGTTAAATGAGCACTTAGAGAATCATGGGAAAGGGCTGCATCTTGGCCAAATGCACATTTTAGCAAAGTCCAGCATTAAGAAGATTTCTCAGCTGTTCAAGCAGAAATAATCTCATGGGCTGATTTACTTTAGCAGCTGGACTAATTAAGTTCTTTTATTTGGATAACCAGTATTAGATTCCAGCTTAGAGAAAAGAGATGAATGGAAAAGAATGAGGCAAATGTAAGAGTAGTTGCCATTACACATAATCACTGAGGTGACTTCATGGATGAAACCAGTGAAGAACAAAAAGTGTTTCAGCAAATGCTCGAAAAAAGAGATGTTTACAGAGGAAGAGCAGACTACAGATAACACTTGGAAACAAATTTTCAAAGTTGGAATTTCAAAAAACACAAGTAACTGGATTGACAGGTGACTAAAGCTAACTTTGTGTCCATATGGTTATAGTTTTAGCATCACTGTAGCATACGACGACAGGTTTTTGTTTCTTTTGGAGAACGACGTCCCATAATAGAAAACAGGGAAGTGGTCATTTAGATATTTATGAATGAAAAGCACAAAAATATTTACACAGAATAAGTTTAGGATGAACTTTAACATTCTCTTGCAGTTGCAAAAACAAAAATTCATACATCAGTTAGTTATTGCCAGGAGTTATTTTTACATTCTTATTTTTTTAGGTCGGTTTGCATTGAGGGGTTCACAAGTAATGTCACTAGGAAGCACTATGTCACATTTTTGTTTCTGAATAACTACAGTTTGTAGTGTACTGTAAGCAATCTGATTTAAAAAAAATAATAGTGAAGTAACGGTTTATTGAATAATCTAATTAACTGCTAAAGTAAAAATAATCTTTTATGCATATAGAAGGGAAAATGTTTTGGCAACACAGTATTCCAGGAGCGAGCAGCTGTATAATGTGTCCAGACAGTTTCTTGAATAAGTTGTAGCACTACAGCCACAAGCTTTAAGATGTTTTATTGCCATTCTATGTGTCAAAATTATAGCAAAATCTTTTCCAAATATAATTCAGAAAGGTGTGGCATGCATTTGGGATTTGGTGCATTAGAGTAACTATTTTGGAGACCCTCCTTTGGCTGAAGTGGCAGCTGCATGTGTTTTAGGATTTTGTCAGTAGCTTAATGTCACTAGTGACTGACATTTTTAGCTGTCGTCCTTTGTTAAATAGCTCAGTCAGACTGGATTGAGAGCTTCTGTGTGCTATACTATGTACATTTCTGAATGATGGATCAAATGATCCTCAATGGCATGCTTAAAGGTTACTGTTTATTATTATTTTTTAATTTCTGCTATAAACTTCCTCACAACTTTCTCCCTGACCTGTCAGCTGCGTTCCTTGGTTTGAGCTACAACACAACACTATATATAAAGTTCTACAGATATGAATACTTTTTGCATAGCATTGTAAAGTAATGATATCATTGTATTGTAAAATTCAGATTTTTATGAGAACATTTTCTTTATGGTTTGTTTGAAAATAAATTACCTGATAAATGATATTTCTAATTCGATTTAAGGACAAAAAATCTGACTAAGAATAATTTCCAAAGGGAACAGATTACCTTCATTGACTTTGCTCTTTGTACTGAAGCTGAAGTGTTAAGTGGTGCAGAAAGAGGCAGTGAGGAATAAAACACAGCCAGATGGAAGGAATCACACTTTCTAGAAGGTGTTCTCACGGATTTTGAACAGGAATGCAACACGTGATGCTTTGGAAGCACCAGAGCCGGATTTATTCATTGACTTTCTATTTGCTGTGATGCAAAAACATCCGATGGTTAACATTCAGTGGACAAATGAGTTTCTCCTTTACAGAGACAGCAGAGCAGGTCTTTGTTGCTCACTTACTTTGCAAATTCACATTGAACATCTGCAGCCATTCCAAGGTCATTTGCAGAATTGGATACAGAGATATATCTTCATAGCTAAATAGTTACTTCCATTACGCACATCTGTCTGTGTGTTGAGACTAAAACAAATTAGATTAGAAGAGAAACTTAACCAGTATTTACTGGAATTTGGACCCGTTATCCACAATGTTTCATTTAGTTAATCATTTCATGAACTCTGAACCTTAACTTGATCACACAAAAAACACAGGTTCTAGTTTCTAATTATTTCTCTAGCAGAGACATTTTTTAATCATTTTGTTTAGGTTATACTTCAACCTGTAAACATTTTGTAGTTCCTTTTTTATTTGACTATTTTCTTGTGATGTTCTATACATCTTATTTATAATGATCATTTCCATTCTTTCCAGTGATTACTCATTCACAATATTCATTTCAAACTTTCACACGTTTTGTCCTTCTATCTGCATGGAAAAGGAAACAATGCTGTGAATTAACAAACAAAGGCTGGCAGTAGATCAACGATGTGATGCCAAATATCAAGTGAATTTTGAAATTTTTTGTTATTTGCAGCAACAACAAATTGCTAGCAAAGTGCCCCCCCACCCCCATCCCACTAGAACACACACGCTGTTATTTTACAGCTGGTACCACCTACAGCCCTCTTCATGCTCAACAAGCCATGACGGTGGTCACAGAGCAAATCTGGGCGTCACACTAGTGTAACTGAATGTGCCTGGATGCGTTTGTGCTGGGATGTTAGCTGAGCCCTCATGGTTTGTATCAGGGTTCCAGCAGCAAAGTTCCTTCTGAACATGAACTTGGGCAAGACACAATTAAAGTAATTGATCACTTAGACTCATTCAGTGTGTGGTATCCAGACTGATTTGTTAGAGCATTCCAGACTTTGCTTTACAATTGGAAATCTAATGTTTGCATTGTGAAACTGCATAAAGTTGATATCTTGGATTTGTTTGAAGACCGACACCTTGCAGAATTTTGTAGTTAAACGATTGCATGGTAGTGTTTTTGATCTTCAGTAAATGTCTTTCTTAAATAGTAATATATAATTGTAAAATTATTCTCTATTCAGGACTCCCAAATCAGTTAGACATTTGATTAAGCATTCATTCATTATCTTCCACTGATCAGACATGGGTGATCCAGACATCCCTGTCCTCAGAAACACTCTACAGCTCATTCTGGGGATTCCAGACCTGAAGGAGGATTTATTATATTCCCTCCAACAGGTTAGAGTCCACCGTGGGGTCTGCTCTCAACAGGATGTGTCTGGAAAAGCTCAAAAAGGGAAGTGTGTATCTTAAGTAGATACCGTATCTTTAGGGCTCTAATCAGCCACCCTACTGAAAAAGCCTATTATAGTCAAGGATCTTGTTCTTTCAGTTAGGAGCCATATCTCATGACCACACGTGAAGGTCAGAAGAGACTGACCTCCAAACTGAAAGGAGCAGTCCACCTTTTTTAGTTTGAAAGTCCTGGTCTCAGACAAAGAGGACCTGCTTCTGCTTCTTGATCAACTACAAATCAGTCTAATGCACATTATTGGTCAGGGCTTAATATACCAACAGAAGCACAATTAAACTCAACAGTGGGAACAATGCTGAGAATCTGAATGCAGGTCCTGCTTTGGGTAAACAATCACTGGATAGCTCTTAAAAGCAACCAAGGTACCTTAAACTTAAAATCCCCCTCCACAAAAGTCATCAACCTCAAGGGAAATGATTCTCAGACTTCTTCAGATCTACAAAACGCATGTGGACCAGACAACCCGAGAGATTGTTTGAATCATCCAGTCTGATCTCCAGGCTGGAAAGTATTATCCCTCAATAATCCTCAAACACTCTCTGGACCCCGGTCTTAATTATGCTGTTACAGTTACAGCCATTAGTCTTATTGGTTTAAAAGACAATGTTTGCTTGGGACTAATTGATATTGTGATTTTTAGACTTTCTGCAAGTTTCCAAAAATTTGTTGTGAGCAAATCTTCTGTCCAAATCTCACTTTTCATGAAAATATGAAACATAAAGTTTTACATAGATAAATGTTTTTACTTATGAAAAAGTAAGATGTCTTTTGATATTATTGTCACTAACAGTTCTACTCCATACTTTTTCATTGGTAATACTTAGATGATTAAAAAGAGTGTTTTTTCAGGTTCACAAAGCACAGTAAATTGTATCAAAGTGCCAGCTCAGGTTTTCATACAACTCTTATTGAAATAATCATGTATGCACATGTGCCAATAGGTGATGTCAGCAGCTGGACTGAATGAAACCCTTAAGAAGACTTAAACCCATCTCATTTTCCATTTGAACTTATTTGCTGTGATTTTATGTTCCTATTTTCACAAAACAAATCAACCTCAATAAGGTAAAGACATATTGAGTGTTATTTTCTCTGCGTGGAAAGAAAAAAAAACAATCTGCAAACATTTTGCCTCGCTCAGCCAGCTTTGGAAAGGTGCCACTTTACTTGTAGAACAGCAGCCAAAACTGACTGTCAGTGCTTTGTTTTCTTTATCCTCCATTTATTGCTGACCCTCTCAGCTTAGTGCCAAACGGTGGCTCGGTGCTCCATCACTTGCCTGGTTTCTTTGCATAAGATATTTCACACTTTGGTGTTCCCATTATGGTCCAGGAAAGCCTCAGGGTCGTCCCATTGGGCAGTGTAAACACAGAACATTGGGCTTGTCTGTATTGACACAGGCACGTTTTGTCCATATTTTCAGTTTACTCTGGTTCTATGAGTGATAGATTAGGTAACAGAGACTGCCAGTTTGATCTGTGCTAATATGACCATAAGAGTGTGTTGCATGAGATTAAAAGATGAGTGGATTATAATTTCTGTGTTGCACCACCTCCGAAAACCATTACAACTCACATTAATTAGGCAGGCTCATGCATAGGCTCTAATTCAATTCCACATGCTGCTGTTCAGTAATGAATATTTAGCAAAAATCACTTAAAATTAAAAGTAAAGCTTCTTGCAGCTTAAATGATCTGTTGTGATTTTAAAACCAATGCACCTAGATTGGTGGTTATTGCATCAATGTTGCTCTAGAACAATTTTAGGAGCTCAGGTGCTGCTAGTTGAAACCTGGCAAATGTAGAGACTCAAGATCACTTGAAATATCCTTTTAAATGTTGAATGCAATTTGAAGGTTCTCAACTGCAGAAGAAATTTTATGGATCTTTCCTGCTAAAACAATTTTTTGTATCATATATCAACATCTCTAATTGTCGTTAAGATGTTGAGTATAACTAAATAACTCCAGAAATATTTTTTACCTGGAGACTCTTATTCACTTGGAAAAAAAAAAATACACCACACACACAAGCACTGGCAAGATGAAACAAATGCTAAACCAGGAGCCACAGATCAACTCAGTACCATGGCAAAAATGAAACACTTTGGTTATAGCACTACGCTGTGGGGATTTTGCAGCTGAAGGAGTTAGGTGACTAGTCATGGCCGAAAGTGACTGCAACAACAGAGAGGCATCCTTGATAACCTCGCCCAAAGCGTTCTCAGAATAGGTTGACAGTTCATCTTGTAACAGGTAATCTAGTCCCTGACTGGATTGCTGCTCCTCAACCGGTTGCTTGATTACAGCCCTAGATTGTATATTTGCAGTCCTAGACTCTGCAGAGGGGGGGAAACTACACACCAGAGTCTCTGCAATTTCAGGAAGCTGATTTCTTAAAAGGAGTAACTGAGTGTATAAAACAAGACGTGGTCACAAAACACCCCTCCCTCACCCACTGGCAGTCCCTAAAACTGGTCAACACTCTAGTCAAACAGCAAGAATCTTACCTGCTCAGCAACAGGGTCAAAGACGGTGTGTCGTAAACTCTGAGTTGTAAATACCAATGTTGGGGTCATGAGGGCAGCATGTTAATAAAAAAACATCACTGGCAGCAAGAACACAGCGTCTTAAAGAACGTTGTCTAAGCACCATGATATATAAAGAGCATCTACATTATTTAAAAATATGTTCAAAGATAATATTGCAGTAAGAGTGAAATAAAACATAATTTCCAAATATTCCAGACCTGAGGTACATATCCATGATTACAAAGAAATGACTGTGAAAACTCTGAGGCCCATGACAATGCTCTCCAAAATGTAACAAAAATATTTTAATGAATGTTTCAGTTTCCCAAATACACTTGTATGTTATTCAATGTGTCCATGTCCTCATGACAGTTGATCAGTTTTAAAATATTTGGAACAGGTTAGAAAAGCTTTTGTCAGCTAGATGGAGATTTTATTACATTTAGAAATGCTTCACACCTAACCGGAGTAGAATATTAAAATTATTTGTCAGAGTAGTTTTCTCTGAATAAAAATAAGTCTGCTGGAACCTGAACTCTACAATCACAGCTGAGGTGGAAAACTTTACTAAAGAGCTGAAAGTGACTGTGTTAATGAGCTGACTTTCTATCTGAAAAATACATTAATACAGCTAAAACGTTCTTCTGAAATCAAAACCGAAGCCACTGGAATGTAATACTCAGAGGTAATATAGGCTTTTAAATGTCTGAATATATCCCTGTAGGCCCAGCATCTTTAAGAAATTATTAAGAGAAAATATTCAGTTTCTGCTTCAGATACAGTTTCTTTTTTTTTTTTTTTTCATTTAGTCAAATCCTCAGTTAATCAAGTAGAGCTATTCTCCTTGGTCCTATTTCACAGTTTACACTGTTGCAGAGACCCAGAAGATATTAAAGACTGAATACTAAAATAGAATGCAGCTCAACTTCTACACTTGATGCTGAGAAATATTCAATTTCTTATCTTAATGAACCCATCCATTCTGTAAAATCTTACAGGAGAGATGGAAGGGTCTTTATGGACTTTTCTGACTTTCATGACTTTGCAAAAAGTTAACAGTGACCAGTCCTTGGTACCAAGGAGTACTGTATAAATTCACCTTGTATGTGTACATGCTGTTCATGTGTTATCACAATGAAACATTCAGAAAGTAGTTATTCGGTGCATGCATGCTAGGCAGTCTAATTTGATAAATATATATATATATTTTTTTTTAATTTATTTTATTTTTTTTTACTTTACAAATACTAAGAAAAAAGTGACAGTTTGACAGTTTAACGTTCATAAAAATCGGAATATATTCTGAATTGTTGAGTGACTACAAACCAATGCAGCTAGCTAGAAACCTCACCCACATACTGGGATCTGTCAGTTAAACTGCCAAAAATTGATCCCATAAGATTAAAATTGAGCTTAAACATAAATTGGTTAGTATTTTTACAATTTAATGATGCAACATGTTGATAATATCAACAGCAAACGAAACCGTGAAAAAAAAAAGCTCAGTTTTTTTAAGCTGGGAGATTTTTCATGTTTTATGCAAAACTGTTAAGTTTTTCACAATCATTTTTATTTTCGTTTCTTTTTCAATAGACACAATAGAGCCTGTGATTTGAGCGTTTGTGAAATTGACAGGATGTTAGAAACTTTAAGAGGTCATTGGAAGTTCTTCTGTTTTGTTCCATGACTGTAAAGAAAAATGGCATCTCGAGAAAAGCCTTCTTTGTTCGTCAGTAGAAGAAAAAATTCCCACTGGGAAAAGCTAAAAAGCAGCAGACAAACTGTTTAACTGACAGGGATTCACTGGGAAGTGCAGAACAAAAAGACCAACCACAGCATAACTAATGAACAAGATAAGTCATACTGAGAAGAAATATAAATGCCAATTTTAAACCTCATATTGAAAGTGAGGTTTAAAAGCAAAACCTTCACAGATCCATGAATATACAATAACTAAATGCTGACCTTCAGATGAGGACACCCTGTAAAGGGAAAGGGAGGCTCAGGGTCCATCAAAATGTTTGCATTTTAATTGCTTTCTGCTGATCTGATCCAGTTTCCCCTCTGTGCTTTTATGCTGTTTTCTCCCCCTGTTCTGAATAACTCGCATTCCCCAGTCTCGGCATTGCCTCGTATTATGTAGCATGAGTGCAGGCAGAGGCCTGGCAGTCCATGAATAGGGTCAGTTAGATTTCAAACCTTTCCCGATGAAAAGAGCCCTGGCTGCGGTTGGAGACACTGGAGCTGCTCCCAGCAGCTTCACAAAGGCTAGCTTTCAAAAAAAGAAAGGAGATGAGGGAAGGGTTAGAGGGTTTCTTTTCCTTTCTTTTACCTCATCTTCCATACAAGCAGAATGAAGGCTAGTTCGGCAAAAAAGAGAATGAGAGTACTGGGATGATCTGTTGTAAAAAAGGCAGCAAAGACGGATTGGTATATAGCTGGAAAGAAAAAGACAGGATGGTATGAATGTTGATGTTTGAATTAGAGAAAATAGTTTATATTAGGTGAGAGAAACAGATTTACATTATTGGTCATTTCCCACAATAAAGTGAGCTGTGAGTTACTATAACCAATAAAGAGCTGCAGTTCATTTTTTTATCACTGCACTGAGAGTTAAACAGTATTTCTCCGTGATGCCTTTGCACCGACAGAACTTGATGTTCTTCATTAATATTTTACAGTTTTTTCCTTCTGACCTTTCCTGCTGCTGTATCTGTTGAACAAAACTTCCTGGACGGATTACTTCTTTTGGTTTTCTAATGTATGCAGTTCATTTGACTAAAAGAGAAAAAGGGGAAACAAAAGAATTACATAGCAAAATGGTACTCTACAGTCATTACAAACACGCTTACAGTGCAATTGGGTAAGGCAATTTCAAGTAAATGCACAAAATCTGCATGTGCATTTATGCTAAAACTGTTTAGAAAAAATGTAAACTGTTAGTGTTACACAGGCCCTTCTGGGGCCAAACCTTTGCAGCACAGCAAACTATTATTGTGTTTACCTCATTTTGGAATGTTTGTAAATGGTAAATTAACAGTATTTCCTTGTTTTAATGACTCGGAGCACTGTTCACCAATAATATTCAGTTTAACCAAGAGGCAGAATGGTCAACATGGGGGGAGGACAGAAAGCACTGCAGAAACTTAGAAAGTTTTTTTTTTTTTTTGTCTTGTTTTTTTTAGCAATATACATGTATGATCAACTCAATAGAATCAAGTTGTAGATTCTCACTTTAGATTGGAAAAACAAATTGTGGTTCAGAAATTGATTAGCACAAAATAATTCTCAGCTTTATTCCAAGCAGAACCTTAGCATGAACTTCAAAAAGGCTTTTGTGAATTTCTTTTCAAGTGTCTGCTGGAAGCTAAGCAATGCAAAAACGCCCATACTGTTCAGTCTTACAGTTAGTGCTATACTTTTGACATTGACTGAGTACTGTTAGTTTTGCCATTCCAATGAAGATTTTAAGATAGATGACAATTTGTTACTTTTCCAAAATATAAAAAAGATAAGGAAAACTGAAGCAACCAGGCAGTATGAAGAAAGTTAAGTGAGATGATAACACTGACAGAGACAAAAGTCAAAGTGAGGGAGGACTTGAGAGTTTAGTAATGTCTGATTGCTAAGAAAGGAAAACAATCAAAGAAAGCCAGCAGAGACAGAAAAAAGGAACAATGATGGTTTAGAAAGAAATAAGAAGAGGACAGGGATGCTGTGATAAATGGGCTAGGTGAATGAGAAATGATAAAAACAAAGAACGAAAAAGCATAAGAGAGTGAGAGAAAAAGGGCTGACAAGCTGTACAAGGAGAGTAGAAAGTGAAATGAACCAAAAGAGAGGGTCCACTGCGTGTCTGAGAAATCCTGCAGTAAAATGCCAGCCCACACAAAAGAACAGGTGTTTGGTGGTCTCAGGTTTCAGGCAGAGGGAGCTGATAGGGTAACGGGGATGTTGACATTCAACAGTGACAAAGGAGAGCCTGTTTGTGAACATCATGTTTTTTTGAGGGGATATGCGTAAAAGAGAAAAGCATTATTAGCCATGTAATGATGACAGCTATGAAATGTTATCTTCAGCTACAGCTTTATTACACTCTGACAAATCATGTCGTCTAAGGACCTTGTGGACATTTGATTTAGTAAATTTGCTTTTGCCTGTTTAAGCTTCAATATTCAGCAATGGCCTTGGACTTAAAATATCTTTAAAAGGAACGGTTTTTATCTAGATAATAGCTGGATAAACTTGGGTCTTGAGGGAAATTCAATCTGTTTAAAAGCACATCTCCTCAGGGAAACAAATTACGGTTTTAAGTGTCACATGTTGACAGGTGAGAGGCCCAGCCTTCACACCTCATTTATTGGAGCTTTTTGTTAAACGTTGCCCATTTGCAAGCCAAGGCCACCGTGTGCGCTTGCTTGCCTGCTGATGTGTGCAGTAATGTGTGCTTGCAGTTTTCCTGCATGTTAATGATGGGAACAGTGTTACAGCAGGACCATACTTCAGAGAGAGAGTGCTTTGCTTGAGGCTACATCTGCATCGATTTTTTAGTTTTCAACCCTCTGAGATGCAAATTCTGCTTTAAACTTTGGCAAACTTGCAACAAGTTCCATTAGTGAGGTGAATGTCAGCACCATCAATAACAGTGTGGATCCCTAATGAGTTAAAATGACAGCAGCATATTTTCTCTCAGTAACATCTTCAACTTTTAGATTTCCACGCCTTTGACCGTCTGTCTGTTTGCAGTGACCTGAAACGGGTCTTAATGTCAGTGAGCTGCGAAGATGATTAATATCATCTCAGATAATGGTAATGTATATGGCATGGTACATCCCTGTCTTTGCTAAAATGACAGATTAGTTTGAATGTACCTGATGCCTCAGGGTCAAATTACATTAATCTATTCTTAATAAACAAAAAAGTATCGGGCAACAAACATTTTCCTGAAACGTCACCTTTTTTCTTGATCTTCTCCCAAAGAGACAAGCATTTTTAATGTTTTTTTTTTTTAATCACTATTTACCTCCTATATTATAGATTTGATCAAACTCTCCGACGGGACATATCCCACAAGTCTTTAATGAACCCATAACTACTTCCTTTGCCATTGCTCCCTAATGACGTATGTGATTTTTTTTGCCAATGCAAGGATGGGATGGCTCAGTGGTTCTAGAAAAATCATTTATCAGTTTATGATCTAAGGCTAAAGCCAAAAAATAAATAACACTTGTAATATAAAATTTCACTTATTGGTTTTCCGCTG
Source organism: Poecilia latipinna (assembly GCF_001443285.1). Classification (NCBI taxonomy): domain Eukaryota; kingdom Metazoa; phylum Chordata; class Actinopteri; order Cyprinodontiformes; family Poeciliidae; genus Poecilia; species Poecilia latipinna. The sequence continues at coordinate 72,766 of NW_015114122.1, forward strand.
TGCAAACCTGTATTATAATGTGAATTCAGCATGTAGGCCATTGTTTTGTCTGCTTAGTTTTCCTGTCAAACTTTTGGTGTAACCAATATTTTTCTATGACATTTAGTACAAGTCTGAAGTTTTATTAAATTAAATAAAAAAATATAGACCCATGACCAACAAAGGTGGTTTAACATAATATAATATTCTAATGTTTAAGGTGCCTTAGAAATACATCAGACATATTTCTCTAATTAAAGCCTCCTGACATCCACTAAAACGTCAACCTTTGAGTTCCATACATAGAAACATTTCTGCTTTATTCATGCTTCTATTGAGTGTGTTTAATTTTACCTAAATTAACTTCAGTGTTTTAGTTAAGTAGCCTGAGATCACTTTTGTTGTAAACTGGTCCTATTTTGATAAATGCACATAATTTGATTTTAATTTAAGATTTACCACAGACATGGAGACACAAATGGGAATGTTTGGATGTCAGTAGTGAAACACAAACTTGAGATTGTCTTTAATTTGATTTAAGATTTCAGTTACCTCAAATAAGTTGTGGCTTGGCTGATTTGGACTTGGATGTAGTCCCAGGTGTGTCAAACATGGCATAGCACAGTTAAGAACATGAATTTCAGTCCTACATTTCTAACTTTACACCAAATTATGTGGCCTGGCCTAGATACCCATAAAATGTAACAGCCTTGGGCCTCTCTTCCATACCATTCTCTTCCCTAACCATATTTCAGGCTTATTCTCATTCGGGCAAAAGATGTCCCTCCAAGGCACAAAGCAGCAAAGAGGTGTAGACAGAGGGTGCCCAACAGAGTCGGCTGTCAGGTGCGACAAATTAATGGCAAAGTGATGCTGCTGCCAGGCAGGCAGGGGTGGCAGCTGTTCAACTAGAGACTCTCTGTCACTGCTGCACACATTAATGTAGCATGGAAACTTGTTTCAGGCATCACTGAGGCCATGTTTACGAGCTCTGATGGCTTCTGAAAGGTGACGCATGGACGAAGGGGGAGCGCAGACCAGCTGTTAGTGAAGCCTGATGGATCTGACTCAGCAAAGAAGCTCTGCTCCTAATGATTGCTGCCAAGGATGAGTTTCAAAGCTCTGAATTGGAAAATCCATGGGTGCAACATGTAATCTGCAGTCATAAATATAATCCATGAGGGTCATTTTTGTCTGAATGGCCTATTTGTAGGAGATTTCACCTGTACCCGCTCAGTTATTCAGGCTTTTCATACAGCACAGTCTGTGGGTTTCCCCCCCTTTTCCTTCCAGTGTTATCCTTTTGCTCGGACTCTTTATTCATGCAAGCACAGTTAGCTGGAACTAGCCACTGAAAACAGAGAGTGCTGTCGTAATAGGTTCACTGAGTTTGAAACCGTACCCAGGTGCCCGCCTCCTTCCTCTGCTCTGCACCACTGCCACTGAAATGTGTTTGTGTGATTGCTACTGAAAGCCTGCACTGACCTGAAAACAAGTCCCAAAATTATAAATAGCCCCTCTCCTTCAATCCAGTGGATCCATGATGGGAAAGTGGCCCCCTTGTTCGCACATCCAATCAAAGTCTTTAGAATGATCAAAGGTGTTTCTGGACACTAATGCAAATCTCTGGAGACTAACACCGGATGAAACCACTGAGGAATTTTCAGTAACTCCCAGTTAAATCCTGAAACCTGAAGGGAAGTCAGTCGAAGCAACAAAGCTTGACGTGAAGTGATGTGTCCATCCAGTATGAAGCAGAAATGCTCCCCTTGCCTAATGCTCATGATTTAAAATGATTCAGCAAAATATTAATACTTTTGCATCACCTTAACAAATAACGCCTCAGTTGCTATCCCAGTGTTTTAGTAAGTTATTGTTTTTCTCCATTTTTCTATACGATGCAGTTTTCCAAAATCTTAACTCTGCAGGCGTTTGTGTCTCTTTTCGCTCGTGTGAAGCTCAGTCGATGTGTGCAGAGATTCTCCTGCAGATTCCTGACCATTGCAATTTCGAAAGAGCTTGGGTGAGAGTGTTTTACACTCACTCATCCGTTAAGTGAACATCCAATAGCAGGTCTGAACTGGTGCACCAGCTAGGTTACAAGTTGTGACAAGCTTAGCTGGCTCCCTGACTCTCTAGGCCAGAGTATTTATTAAAGTCTATTCAACCCTGTGTCCGGCAAAAATAAACAGAGTGCCAGGCTGCTGGAGAAAGTGCTGACAGTGAGCATATTTAAGCAGGTTGCAATAGAATGGGTCTGATCCTTATAGGCCCTAGAATACTGACCATGCAGGAGGGGAAAAGTGAAACTCTTCTGATTTGCAGACAGAACCGTAGTGGTCCGAGTATGTGTGCAGAACTTCTGCTTTGTACTTGACTTTGGGTGCAGTGCTTTGCAGACTGAAATGGTTGTTGCTGGTAAGTGAAAGCAGCAGGGAATGCTGGAGGGAGTGAAAGGGGAAAAGATTATGAGGTTGAATAAGAGAAAGCTTTGGCGCACAATCTTCTGCCAAAGAAGGTAATAAGGAGAGGAGCTGCAGAGAGAGGAGAGTTGCTCAGCATTGCATTGACATGTTAAATGTCAAAGGTGAAGTAAAAATCTATTAAGTCTATGGCCTGCCTTTTAAACAATGGCTTGCATCAAATCTCACCGCTACTGTTCTCTCTGAAGTGGCTTGAATAAATCCACAAGGGACCATCGAGTGGCAAAAGGAATGCAGAATCAAATAGATAACACACACAGCGTTGAAGTTCAAACTGAAAACGTCTGAGCTATAGGTGGTCTGTAAAACCACATCATGAAATGCAGTAAAAGATTCACAGATATGCTCCGACTCTTTAAGCTCCCCCTTTTGATTGTAATGGTTTAGTCTTCCAGCTCATTGTTACTGATCCTGTTCACTAATTGACAAAAGTATAATTCAAGAACATTTCTGTTTTGATTTCAAGCTGCTGCATAAAAGATTACACACAAACTTAATGTTCCGTGTGATTAAAAACCCAAATTTTAGAAATGGTGCTATATGTGGGTCATCTGATCTCCTTTCTTTGGAGAAGTCCAACTCAAGTCATACTTGAGTCTAACTCATTATTATAAATGTTATGTATAAAACATGTCTAGTTCCTGAAAACGTTAATAAAAAGGGTTTGGAACGGGTTGGCAACCTCAACATAACTTTATAACAAAAACGGTGTCACCAACCTTTCCAGGCTTTTTCAGTACTGAACACACCATATATAGAACATTGGCATTGGCATGACCTGTTGATGCTTAGACACAGTGCATTCACTGATCAGAAAAAGGTGGGATTTCTGAGTTTCCACTCTCACTGGTTAGAACTAATGAGGTGAATAGTAACCAGATGATTTCTCTGAGTCTCTACTTCTAACTCTGATTTGATTTTGCCGTTTACTTGGTTATGCTTATCATTTGTAAATAACAGAAAATCAAATTAAATATGCACAGAGTAAGCAGATAGTCAGTGTAGTTGTTTGTCATTGTTGTGAAAAGCTTCCAAAATCATGTAAAATTATGTTTTTACCCAAAAATTCCAGGTAACATTATAAGCCCTGGAAATATAGATCAGCCTCATACAGGTTGGGGTTATTATTGTGCAATGGTCTTTTTTCTTTATTTGCCTATTGAGGTTTTTTTGGTGTAGGTCAAAGTATGCCTAGGAGGGCTGCTTGGAGTGAACCCGTCTGCTGCATCTGCTTTGTTGTGTTCACTCTGGCATGCGGTCCTGGGGCTGTGGCGTGCACCTAACTGCTGTTCACATTTTTTCACCCGCCTCGCTGGCTGTGTTCCCTCATCTGGCAGATTTACCCAACAAACATCTGCACCGCCCTTCGTTAATGCAGAAGACGGCAACCAAATGTGCTGCTTTGTCTGCAGAGCGCCTTGAGATTCTCCATGAAGCCAAAATTCCTGCTTAAATTAGAATGTTATTTGATCATAATTCAAATTGCTGCTGGGACTTTTGTTCAAAAACAAAACAATTTCACCAGAAACATCATCTTGCAGATAAGTAATTTGATTGGCTGCTGGATTAGCTCTTTCATCTGGTGAGGATTACAGAGTCCAAAGAATGACTAAACTATGAAAGAGAATTTTCATATGTTTCAGACTCTGCGACAGGAGCCATCAACTGCTTTAAAATGTACTACATTTGAACACATTCTATAGTATGCCAAAATTCAATAGAAATGTTAGCATTTTTATGATGGAGGCGCAGTAATAGAGGTGTTGTGGAACACAGCATGGTGGGAAGCCCTGAGGAAGGAGGATTTGCACAGAGGAAACCAGAATCATCGGAATTCAATTTCAAGATCAGGAGGTGATGACCCCACTTTTAGGGAGAGCCTCAGGAGAAGAGCTTTTGAGATTGGCTGCCCACACCCGACTCCCACCAGCTTTCCTCCAGATGCATGGACACACACACGCACACACTCAAAAACATGCTGTTAGACAGATATGCTTGTAGTTTTCATCCACTTGCTTTTGACAAGGGTTAATCACTTCCTGAGACCTTGTACTGTGGTGCAGCCCCAAAGCCAACCACATTTCTCTCTTTATCACAATCTGTTTGTATTTGCCTTTATGAGGCTTCCTGTTTTTTTTTGTTTTGTCTTGTTGTTTTGAAGCCTTGACTTCTTTTTTTTTCTTTTGGTAACACAATGAGTAGTCTCAGTTTGATATTTTTCTGAGGTGAAACCCTAAGCAAAGAGATATCAGCAGGGACTGCAGTAAGAAAGCACAGATGGGGAGTGAAATGATCCAGCTAGGCTCAATGCCCCACTGTATCCCTGCACTGTGTTGTATCTTTTTCACTCTCACTTTCCTCCTCTCCCCAGTGGCCTCCTCCACTCAGGTTGTGAATACTGATGTGGACTGTGTGGGCATGATGGGAAATGTCAGTTTGGGCAAATTAGAGTCTACCTGAAGTGACTGAGGCCATTGCTATCTGCAAAGTTTGCTGTTTAGACTGCCCCGATGAGGGTCTGAGTAACTCTGCAAAGCAAAGAGTGAGAGATGCTGATGAATTGTTTTGCAGGATGCATATATGGATAAAAATAGATATTGTAATGCTAGACAGGTGACTAAAATTATGCCTTCTTTGTTTCTTTTGAAGATTCAGTTGTTGAACATTTACAGCAGTTGTGTTTTTTGCTGTTGTTAATGTTTTACAAGCAAAAACAGATGTTTTACATTGAAGTTGCTAATAAAAGCCAGTTGTATTAAATCTTGCCCAGCTGTGGAGCAGAAGGTAGAACCTGTCTTCCAGCTCAACCAAAGGACTCCAGTCTCCATTGACCAATCAGAGGAAACATTCCTGTTAGCCAAGGAGAGCAAAGCAGAAGATACTGTATTATGGTGAACCACAAAGAATTTGTAGCTTTAGATTCACTGGAACAAAACATGAGATAAAAAGGAATTTTAATTTGAATTCTCATTGTAAGAGAATGGAGCATTTGTTTGTACCGTTTCCAATGGAAAGTCAACTAAAATAAGTCTAGTGAGGCATTTAGCCATAGGATCTGGTAAATGTTTTTAAATGTTCTTGTATCTCATTTAAAAGTGGTACGCATAATAATTTCTCAATTTGAGTATTCTCTTTTATTGTTTAGAATGTAGAAATGTATAGATCCAGGCTTTCAGTGCAGGTAAGGTCATGTTGTCCAATACAGAAGATGGTTGCATATATGGCCCTTTGTGCTGATTGGCCGTTCCTCCCAGAATGGAGATAAAGAAGACTCCGGATGTTAGCTTCTCTGGTAGGGCTAAGATGGTATATTTAGTATTTCAATTATTAAAATAGGCAGTCTAAATATTTTTTATCAAGTTTTCAGGCAATTTAAATATTTGTGAGCGACTGTGCTCCCTAACCCCTGTGAATACCCGGGGTGCACAGTATAATTTATATTTTCATGTTATTCAAAGAAATGACCAACATTAATGGCAAATTTTACCATATAGTTTCTGTATTTTCTGACATCCACATTTTGCCTCATCCACACGAAAGTCTTTATCCCACTAAATCCCCAAACCTACCAGACCAACTGGCTGCTGCTTGCTTGACACATCTGCCAGTAACAAAAAAGGCTGAAATGCATTAGGAGTTCGTTTAACAAAAACCTGATTACAACAGCTGAACACCTCCTTGTAAAATGTGGTCCACTGCAAGCATTAAAGTAAAAAATGTGATTATTGTAAATTCTAAAAAAGGGTACAAAAACAGCTAACCCACAAGCCTTTTTATAGAACTGGTTTAAGAAGAACCTTCCTTGTGCACATGTTTTTACATTCACTGCTGTAAACAATTAAGACCACATTTTTTGTAATTGTGGAAAAGGAAGAGAATCAGTCACACTTTTCCAACAACGCAACTAATAATAGAAAACACTTTTGCTATAACGCAGTCCAAATAAGCCTGTAAAAGCAAATGCTTTTTCAAACATAGGCATGTCAACAGTTTTTTTTCTTTTCCTGAGCAACTGAAGTTCATTCATTCATAAATCTTGAAAGGAAAGCATGCAGACACGACATATGGAAGTATTTTTCCAGAGCAGCTTCTAATGGTAGCACTATTGTCCACAGCAGCAGGAGATGTTTAAAACGGAGACAGGCATGAGGTTCTAAATCTTGGAAGAAATGACTTTTTTTAGACACTCGTATCTGATGGAAGACAAAGAAGAACCCAGAACCAGAGCTATTTCAAGAGCTCCTTCTGCATATGCTGACAATTATATCAAACACTGTTCTTCAGTAATTCCAGCAATCAAAAAGAAATCACTGATATTCTAATCCCAGCCCTTCTCCTTCATCTCTTCTCCTACCATTAATCCAGGCATGCAGCACTCTTCATGTCTGTGGAGCCTCGTCTTCATCATTATTTCTTTCTCCGCAGCAGTGCTCTGCTCATGATTAGACACTCTCTGGGTCCTACTTCAAAATTCAAGAGGAAAAATACCCCCATGGTGCTGCGTACAGTATCTGCCAGGTTTTGACTTTCAAACACCTTTCAATGCTTCTGAACTTTTTTGAATTCTTCTTTTTTATTAAGAGTATAGATTTCATATCTGGCTTTAAAATGTGTGTTCATTTTGCAAGCAGGGACAACATGTAAGGACTGGTTGGATAGTTGGAAAGAAAAATGAAAAAAGCTGCACAAACCTAAAGCGTGATATAGGTATGCTGTGGAAAAAATGTTAACTGTTGACAAATGAAGAAAATGTGTGTTTCTTATAAGGAACTTGATGGAGTATTATATTTTAGATTCAGGGTATGAAACAGCTCTTTGGAAGAGAGCAGCACCTCTGATATTTTGAAAGTTCAGCCACTGAGTTCTAGTTACACTTAGGCTGCGTTCACACTGCAGCCTGAAGTGACTCAATTCTTTGGCAATTCCGATTTTTTTGCCGGGCCCGTTCACACTGCCAGTAAATGCGACTTGTATGCGTTCTGCAGTGTAAACGGGCAAACGACCTGAAAGTGTCCCCATGCGCAGTAGAGGGCGCCATAGCGTCAGCATTCTCAGTGTTCTGCCAACCGCCATAAAAAGAAGAAGTTCTCAGTGTTTGCGGAAGTAAACATGGAGGCTAACGGTGGAGCTTAGCTTACATATTTGAAGTTGTTGTCCGGCCGGAGCAGCATATTAACAACTTAATCCTCATATATTCCGTCATGGTTGTTGTTTTTCTTCCCGCTTGCGCGTATCAGGACGCAGAATAGTGAGATTTGTTGAGAATCAGTAACGTTCAGTTCGGATGAATGCGACCTGGACGTTAGGTCGCATTTGAATCGGATACGTATCGGATATGGGTCATATTCGAAAAAGAATCCGACCTGTGCTGTTCACACTGCCATGAAAAGATCGGATACAGGTCGCATTACGTCAAAAAAATCGGAATTGAGTCACTTCAGGCTGCAGTGTGAACGCACCCTTAGAACTCAGTGTAACTACTTTTTCAGCAATATCTCTTTTCTGACCTGCATTCAGTCTCCATGGTAACCAGCCATTGAAGTGGCCTGCTGGTGGTTATAGACTCTACTACTAACTTTCCTGCACTGAACTTTGAAACAGACATTCACTAAAAATGTCATGAAAATATAATTCAGCAGATCCACCGTTTTCAGAAGGTGCACTTCTTTATTAGAAACCATCAGCAAGAGAAACTCTCTTCAGCTCTTTTGCAAAAGGGGAGTGAAAATGTGTGAAAATACATGGATGAGGCATAACATTATGACCCCTGACAGGAGAAATGAATAATGCCCATTATCTGTTGATTATTCAATTAATAAAATAAATTTGGAAGCAAGTAAATATTTTGTTTGTGTTGAAGTAGATGGGCAACCAGAATGTAACACATATATGCAGACAGATGACTGGATCTCTTAAAAACGACTTTTCTTTTGGTGTTCCCAGTCTGCAGTGGTCAATATTCAACAAAAGGAAGGAACAGAGATAAACCAACAGCTGGCTCTTTGATACAGGTGGTGAACGGTGCAGGTTTTATTGATATGGATGGAATAAGAGTCACTGTTGACATGGAAAAAGTCAGTTCATACATAAAGCACATTTAAGTAATTTTTGAAAGATTCATATGATTTGATTACAAAAGCACTGGGACTAAATTTTTGGTTCCCTATTTTAAATAAGTGCAGACTGTTCAGCAGTCATGTCCCTAAGAACCGTCATTGAGGCTCCACAATATGCTTTTGATTACGTTAAGTGAGAGGAAGGGAGACAGAAACAAACACAAGACAATCTGAGAAGAGATGTAAAATCACAGAAGTTTGGGATGCATCAAACAAAAGAGAATTGATCATTGTGAATACTGCAAATAGATTTGGGTTAGAGGCAAGTCTGATTTTGGAAAAGGCTTAATTTGTGGACACAGTCGGTATTATTAGAACAAAAAGTGGTTGGATCATTTTAAGTCTTCATGCACAAACACGAGTTAAAAATGTCAAATGAGAATCTGTAACGGCGTCTACAGATTGAACAGTTCAAGATGTCTGAGTGGAAATTAAATTCAGTAAATGTCAATGATACTGGCATGTTCCTATAAAGAAATCATGAGTTGAAGAACTTCTGCTTGTTCCAGCTCAGCATGAGGCACTCGTCTGCATTTAAATCATATTGATGTTCAAGAAAAATGTTCAGATGAACAGATACATTATCCAGTTAAGTATGCAGTTACTTCAATTTTTCACCCAATTATTTAATAAAGTCTTGAGTGCTAAAATATTCCAGTCAACCGCCAAAGAACCAGGAAAGCAGCCAGATCTATTCATTTTTTGTCTGTTTTTAAAACTCAAGAGCATTCAGCAGCCAGATCTGCATTTCATTAAAAAGACAATGTGTCTGATTCACCTAAGGGTTTTACCACTAAATCATTTAACATATTCAGGCTCTTTTTATTTCTTTTGCTGCAGGCTTTAATACCTAAAATCCTGATAGAAAATTGGTTGACTATTATTTTCATTTTAGCTTTTCTGAACAAAGATTTAGAAGAATTATGTTTGTTTTGTTTTGTTTTTGTTTCTTTTGTTTTTTTTTTTGTTTTTTTTTTTTTTTTTACCAAACACACTGTTTTGTTCTGATCTTCAAAACTGAAGTATTATATTTTTGTGGCTGTATTGATTACCAGGAAATCAAATGCTTTTCCGTATGATCACGTACCTGTTACTTATTTTGTCTTTTATATTTAGTATTAGCTTCTGGCTTTTGGCTTTCTTACTCATGTGTTTTATACTTGTATATTTATTGTATAAGACTCTGAGTAGATAAATAAGCCTGAAAAAGTCAAATAAATAAGATTTCAGGCTTATTTATCTGAGTAGGTAAATAAGCCTGAAAGATTCATGCCTGATTCTAAAATATGTGCTCTGATTTGAAAGTGCTGCAGCTGAGCTATCACCATCAGTGAAAAATACTGCATCAAAAGAGTGATTGAAAATAAAATGGGGTCATGACTTCATCCTTGCAGCACTGTGACTTTGTGACTTTCTTCAAAATAGATAAAAAGAGAACATAAAACATGGGATTGAACTCAGAGAAGAGTGGGAGCTACATTTTGCTGTCCACCAATGAGTCTGCACTTTCACCATGCTGCTCATAGTGCATGTGAAGATGGAGATGCTGTAAGCAATACATCCAGGAAAGTACTGAAATCTATGTATTTTTTTTACAAAGTAATAAACCTTCCTGGAGCTTTTTTTCACATAAATTTCAATAGATGAATAAATGAATTAGTAGCATATCACTGTGTGTAATAGAGTATATCTGTTCTGCTCACATATTCTGTTAAAGTTTGTTTTGGGGCACTATTATGTCTTTATGGAAAGTAAGTCTGCTGCTCTCGAGTTCAACATAATTGCTGTAGTTATATATATATATATATATATATAATAATGAATCATGCTAAATTATTCTGGCTACCATTTGTGAGTGCATTAGCTGTAAATCTCAAAATTTTTCTCAATCCTGAATCTAAATCCTTTTTTTCTTTTCACATTTATTCAACAATGGTCTGGTCAAATATTTGAAGTTAAACTGAGCAAAATAATATAAATGTTGATAATTCAGAAAATACATCCCAAAATTGTAGTTTTTAAGAAAGACATTGTTAGCAAAATCATGCATTTGGTTCTTAACATTTGACCTGTAGTGTATTTCTGCCTGGATCAGAATTGGAGACATTTTTCTTGGTCTTGAGATAACATATGATGTAAATTGAGATATGCAAATAAACCAAACTGAATTGAAATAATTAGTACTTCGGTTACTAATTGAACACACTGGATTTTCTTTAGGTGTGTCAGAATAAAGCAGTAGATTTGGAAAGCATTTTCCTACCACCTCACAGTTGTGAGGTGCCTTGTGTTGGTCTAGCAAACAAAATCAGAATGAAATGCATTAACACTTGGAGTTTTGAAAGAAACAACAATAGATGGATATCAAGATGGTAAAAAAACAAGAACAGAAAAATGAAGACAAATATAGTGATGTGAGTATGAAGAAAAAAAACAGAGAAAGGGATTGTAATGAAAGGGGACACACACTGAGCAACACGCAAAGGAAAACATTCAAGACCTCTTACTGAGAAGAGTAATGCACAGAGCACTGAAGCACGATAGGTCTCTCAGACAGCAGGTATTTATTTTGGCTGCTAGACTGTAGCATAATGCACTTATCTGTGACATCACATGTTTAATGTTGATATAATTCAACAGATTTTGGTATAAATTGGCATATTGCCATATGCCCTTGTTGTAAACTTGAGAATCTGGGCCTTTAAAAGGTCAAGATCCCAGAAAATTAATTGGTTTGAAGCAGAGTTTCTGAGACAAATGTCTAAATGAATGCAATGCCTGTAACATTAGTACACATAGAAAATAAAGTTTATGTCTCTATAAAAAAAAGTAAATGTTTAGTGAAATAAAATTGTTTAATCCAACAGAGCCAATAGAAAGGCATTACCGACAGGGTCACGTCTAATAAGGTTTAAACCACCAACAGCTTTTAAATTTTAGTTTTCACTGCATTAGTTTTCTTATAAGGTTTCAGAAGCATTAAACATTGTTTGGATCCATTTTAAACTAGTTAAGCTACATTTTGAGAGCAAATGTAGGTTTGGATTTAGATATAAAACATGTTTCCTCTGATTTGAAGCATCCAACCTGTGCAGTGTCCCTGCATGCTGTCGTGAACATTTTGAGCCTCACAAAGCCAGACATCCACAGTACCGCTGGACATTAATATTCACCAGCATCTGCTTCAAAGAAAACCCCTTTACAAATCCAGGAATGCATCTCCTGTGGATTCCTGGCTTTGACATTTCACCAATGAGAATGTCCCCCTGGCTTAACAGCTTGAAAAGTGCATCTTCAGCGCTTCATAGTATGTATTATTCCCCCTTATTTGTGAAGTCTGAAGTCTGTGTGGGTTATATATAATTCATTTTTGTTCCCAAGCTGAGGGAAGGTCAGATCTATTTCAATAGCATTTCTACGATAACTAATATAAATATGTATTATTGAGGTGAGCTTTTCAGAATTCCACTCTTTCCTTTTACTGTATGGATGTCAGTCATGACAGCAGCAGAGAGCCAGTAATACCCTCTGTCTGCATAATAAGTGTCATATATCTCCTCTAAAGGTGAGCAGCCTGCTTCACGGATCTTTTTTTTTTTTTTTTTTTATTTGTCAATGATTTGCTTTATATATGTGTTTAATGGTAGAAGTTTGCCATACCAACACACACACACTTAGAACCACACGGTGTCAAAAGTATACACACCCCTTTAAAAAAAAGTCAATATAGCCATATGAATCTAATGTAACCTGATTGTAAAGACCCCTGAAATAATGTTTTATTCAAGCTCTTTCACTTGGTTTCAGGATTCAGTCTCCAAAAATCCAAACCTCCAATTAGAAACAAAGCCCTGCTGTTCTGGTCGATTTTCCTGCCATTTAGGAATTTGCTTTCTTTAGCTAAAGACATCATTAGCAGAGTGGCTACAAATAATCACAAGATATCAGTCACAAGAAAGGATTTAAAAAAATAGCACCATTTTATGTGCATGGTGCCACAGTTACCAATAACAGGAGAAAAACAGCAAATATATCATATCTAACACCATTGAATTTAGTAAATGTAGCACCATTTGAGATTTTGTCAGAAGCCTGGGAGTTGTTAGAAATCATTTCTCACACCTTGCCACAGATTCTCCAAGTTCTATCTTTGCCAAACCAACAACAGAGATCTATGGAGGATGAGCGGAGCACCATAACAAATGTGCAGACATTTGGATAATGTAACTCCTGGCTGTATTATGTGGACGAGTTGATCTGATTATTAAAAACATGAGTGTTGCATATTAAGTTGACATTTTCATTTTTTTTTCTAAAAGGTTGGATTAAGAGTTTTGTAAGCTGCTGTAAACATACTGAAATTATATTCTTAACTAAATAAAAATTGTTCAATATTGAAGCACTAAAGACAAATGGGTCCAAATCATTTTCAGAAATGAATTAGATCAGCAACACAATTCAGTCTCAACAGAATTACATTAAAATTTGATCTTAGATTTACAAACAGACATAAGATTTCAGCTGTCCTTTCGGCTCAAAAATTCAACCTGAGTAAAAAACAGAATTTTCCAGGGCAGTGGCTATGGCCCACTTTGGTTAACAAAAAAGAAAAAGTTATAAGAAAGCACAGCCATCCATCATGGGCACATATGTCAAGACTGCCCTAAAAAAACCTGGGTGTAAATAATGTACGGGGCAGTTATTGAGACCAGCACCATTTGCTGCAGGGAGATATCGCCTATAAAACCAACACCACTGTTTGTCTCAATCTGAGCTGCATCACACTGTCTGTCTCAAGTCCACCATTAAAGCTCAGTTTCCAGCACGGTTAATGTTGTTCAATGGTCTGCTTAGAGACAGGATCTTTGAATCTCATCAAATAAAACATTGCTTTATTCCTCACTGCTTTCTTATATAAAGTGTATTAGATTAGTTTTTGGTCTGTTGCGTCAATAATGTCTGAGCCTGTGGCTTTTTTTTTTTTTTTTTATTGTTTTGTGGCATTACAGCAAGAGACCACAACAATGTGGTTAGTTTTTCAAGTGTTTACACTGGATGCAGACCTGGATAAATAATTTCTCTGAATGTGTAATACTTTACAGAGTCTATAGTATGCTTTCTTGTCTATCCTTGTTGTTCACTCTTCTATGTGCTTTAATATTTAAAATGTGAAGTAGAGTTGAGACATATATGAACCTGCAATTTTACCAGTTTTGACAGTAATGCACTCCTGATCAAAATTTTAAGGTTAGTTGACATATGGAAAGAATTTTCTTTGGATCTTAAGAAGATTCTAAGTAGAGCTTTAAAATGCAAAAACAAGAAATGGGAGTGAGACAAATAAAATAAAAAATCTGAGAAAGCATTTTATTGCAAACAACCATTAAACTGGAAGAGGCTGTTCATCCGTTTTGTACTCTAACAGGATCTACACTGGAACACAGAAGCAGACAGGGTGGAAATTATTTTGGTTTTATTACTGATAAAAGTCATGTACTTGGTAAAAGGAATAATAGCAACAAGGTCGCAGCTGAATCCAATGACCAACAGGGACAAAACACGGTCGGCTTGTAGACTGCAGAAAATGGAGTCCAAACTCCACCTACCGATGGCACACTGCTCAGATCTGCTGACAAATGCTGTCATAAAATACATTTTGCTCCACTCATGTCTTCAGGCAGGAGCACAAATCTGAAACTGGTCAAAGTCTTGGTCTGACTTAGAAATATAAAATGTAGGGGGGGGAAAGACATTTTTTGATATAAATTAGAACTGTTGCTGATGCAGTGAGAAAATTAGTGAGAAAATAAATTTAGGAGATGGTGTGGAGAAAAGATTTCATCATGCCAGAATAAAGCAAGCAGTGTTTTCCTTTGATGATTGAAACAGTCCTGATTTTGACCTCACTAACAACTCACTTTTAGGGGAAGTTGAGTTATAAAAATCATATTTTGATTTTCATAACCCATATACAGGGTCATGTCGCTCTTCCTTATGTTGGTCTCAGAGGTTTCCTCACACAACAGAACAAAACAGATGAGAGCAAACAAAGTCCAATCAGCCACATACTGTCTGACAGCTGCTGGGAGGCCAGAAGACGAACCCATTAGACAGTGGAGAGGCAGCATTAAAAAAAATTCTTGATTTTCACTGTAAGGTAAGTTCAAAGGTTTCAAGTGGCTCAGTAAACCAAGGAGTAGCCATTTAACAGACAGTGTCAAAACAGTGCTAATAAAACCATAGACGCTGAACAAACTACACTCCGTCTCTGAGTTCATCTTTAATGTATACCAGGAGTAATCACTAACAGGTGTGCATAATAAAACGTACGTAGGTAAACTTAATGAGACAATCAGTGGAAATACAATGAGCATGTAGAATAAAAACAGAGCTGAGAAAACAAGAATTTAGGCAGGTTGGGGACTGATAAACAGTCAGGCTGCAGAAATCCACCATTCAAGCACCTGGAAAGAATAACAACTGCCTGGACTTTTGTTGTTAATTTAAGTCTGAGCTCATTGTTTCTCAGTTAAAGTTGGCTGTCTATTGGTTGTATCTAAGATAAGATTGTCCAACTCTAATCATCAAGACCCAGTGACCTGCAGGTTATAAAGGTGCTGGTCAGGTAAACGTCCCATGTAGGTATGTTACAATACTGATAACACGATTATGACTGTTAGTACCATTTTGTTAGAAATATGCAAAAACTAATTCACAAATTGGAATATTGATTATTGCAATCCTATTCTCTGTTGTCTTTACTCCAATATACTGTACTTTATAATCTCTGAATTCCCAAAACAGTCACTCTTATTCACATATTCTCGTTAACAACCTCTAATTACCATCATACCTGCACAGGGATTTGGTCTAATGTCATCGTTTTGCCCTTTAAACTGCATTGCACAGTCAAAAACACACAGTATCGGTGAAGAAATGCCAGATACTGAAAGTTAATATGGCAGAAGAATTCACTTATTGTGCATTTATTTTAACTGCACAGCCATGTAAACTAAATACATAAATTCAAGAGGCCCTTAGAGAACTTGAACACATTTAAACTCTATTCTTCTTGTCTCTAATAAATCTTTCACTCCTGAATAAAGCACCATTACATAATGTCTGGATAACCTGAAGTTTGTCATGTAAAAAGCAGAATGTCTTTTTAACCAAAGTCTATTGTAATTCAGTCGATATTTTTGTGACAAAAAAATATTCTGTATTTGTTTGTTTTTATGTTGTTGCTCAGTGTTAGAGTAGCCGTCTTGTAATTAGAAGGATGCAGGTTTAATTCCAGCTTCTTTCTGTTACATGTCAGCCCCTGGCGAGGCACTTGACCCCAAATCACCTACCAATTAAATGAGTGTTGTGTGAGGTCATTATGACTGGAAAGGTACTATGTATATTCAATCCATTTATCAATAAGGTGATAATGGTAGATATACATATAAGAATATGCAATCAAACATGATCAGTTCAGTTGCTAAAGACACCCAACCATGTAATGTGCAGCCATCAATCTTCATCTATAAAGGCACAACAGGTAAAAAAAATACAGAGGGTGAAAGTCAGTGTATCTACTAAACCTCACAAAAATCATTCACAGTTTTCAAATATTCTGTCAAGTCTCATTGATCAAGTTAAACAGTTTTAGCTGAACATTTTTACCTGTGTGTACTCTTTGTTTTTCTGCCAGAGAAAATAAATCCACCTTAAACTCAAACTGACCAGGTGCTCTGTCATACTTTGGTGGTGAAGCAGCAAGATGAAGGATTAGTAGTGACCAATAAGGTCTGTATGATTCCTTTGAATTAACTGGTCCTCTACAAGGTGAGGGTAAATAAAAAACCCAGTCGGAAACAGCCAGTGGATTGTTAGTTCATCTGGCAGAGGATATAGCATATACATTCATGAAAGTGAAAAGCTGAGAGATGTTGACTCAGACAAGGTGCTCTTTCATGCCACTGCTTTCTTTGACACGAAAACTCCCTCTGGAGAGTTTGTTACATCACTAATGCAAGGACATTTACAGGAGAAACAGGAAAAGTCTGTAGCTGTTTATGATTTAGAATGTTCAAATTTGGCTCCTCAACTACAAAACAGAGACTGTCTATATACGCTCTAAACAAAATCAAAAGAGATCCTATGATATAACCATTGCCATTTCATGGCCATTTTGTTAAGTTTTGATTTCTCTAATAGAAATATATGATAAATTACTTTTTAAATAAGGCAGAAAGAAATGACTAAGATAAAATTTGTAAAAATCCAGTGTTTATGCCCTTCAACAACACCAAGTATAACAAAAACTTGTCATGTACAAGAGTCAGATCAGTAGTACTACAGTTGATAATAAAAAAATATATATTCTAAGTCTTTATACTGAGTCATCAGAAAAAGAATGAATTAATTATTCTCATAAAACAGCTTATTCAACTTAAAGTATGAACATAAGTTTATTTTCTTTCTCCAAATAACTCCACTTGAAATCAATAGAACTCATTAAAAATGAATTGGCAGAATTTTATCTGAATGAGCATTTGGAAAAAAATCCACGATTCACAGTAGCTCCCGAAACAGAGCCCAACAGTGATGTTGTTCAGCGCTCCGAGTTCAGAGGAGCAGCTGCTGCAGAAAACAAATTCCATAAACACTTCATTGGCAACCATGCTGCACTTGGTTTACCCAATACGACTGTGAATATTTTAAGAATTGCTGCTGCTGAAAACTAACACACACAGATGTCTCTTTCAGAAAGTTGCTTTACTCTGTGCTGGGAATTATGTAAAGCCAGACTGCAGGGAGCCGGCAAGACAAAATCTCAAACCAGCACAAGTGAAAGTAGCATCAAATCACAAATTTGGTATGTGGAAAAGCTTTTTGTGGTAAAGCATGTCAGACTAATAGTTGGCATACACAAACTTGGCACAAACAGAGCAACATTTGGAGCTGTAAACAAATTTGAACTTGCTTTATCTGAATTTGATATAGAGGCTCATAACATTTCTCCCACAATCCCCTGCAAGACAGCTCTGTTAGAATCTATTGTGTGACCTTTGTTCAATGAGATGTGATACAACGGTGCTGCCAATCAGAAGGCACAGTGTTTGACTGCAACCTGCTGGAGGTCTTTGGGCCCTCAGATTTAAGAGGCTTCAGAGTAGGTAGGGCACTAACAGACCCCTGCGAGGAGACCAGAGAGATCTGAGTGAAGCAGGCGCCAATTTACTGTCATCTCTCCAGTTGATTAAATGGGTTCCCAAGCTGGTACCCGCCTCTTCATGAAGCAGGACCACAGAGGAAGGAGCTGACAAATGGGCAAACACACCCTGCGCGGCTTACTAATGTTGTTTGATGGGATGTCGGTATGAAAGACATTGGTACTGGCAGCCCGGGAGAAATTACCTGCTGTGTGGGTCTATAGGACAGGAGGGGATTTCTGGAGACGGATGGGTAGTACAAAAAGGGGCTTACAGAAATACTGACAACGCGCAAGCGTGTGCATGGAGGCACTGCTGAATGCCGCTTTCTATAAAGCCATTAAGAAATTTTTCGAATACCTAGAAAAGGTATAGACATAAAAAGAAAAAAAGTGGAGGAAAGTGCACAGGCCCATTATCCACTCAATGAGAACAAAGACGAATGCAAACATTGCATTCTAAGTGTACTGTTCTGCAAACAAGGTTCTGCACAAAGGTAAAACAACATAAAGGTGTTTCATCAGCAGCTACTGCAAAAATCATTTACAGTTGGATATATTCATGTTTACAAAAATATCTCATTTAAAGATTTTACAGAGACTTAGTTATTTCTTTGAAATTATCAAGAATATTAATTTTCTTTCAGAAAGGAACTGTGGCATAAAGCTTCAGGAAACATAATCTTGCCATATATTTTCTTAGGCAAAGAACAACCTTTCAAGCAGGTATGTCATTCTTTAGTCTGCAACTCCAGCCTTTGGATGCATCCCTGCACCAACACACCTGAATCAAAAGGCTGAATTACCTCACTGCAAAGTCAAAAAGTTTAGCAAAGGCTTTGTTATTTTCCATTCAGTTGAAACCAGACCTGTGGTTTAATCATTTCATGCTACAGTAAAAAGTACAAATAAAAAATGCAAGTCAGCATTTGGATTCTAAGTACTAGAGCTCACCACTGTGTGGTTAGTGTCACCAGTTTTATGGTCATCATGAATCTTCATGTTGTCTTCTGATTGGTCTATCCATTCCTAGCGAATGTGAGTACCTTCATAGTGATTGATGTGTATTTGCTTAAGAACCTTGAAATACATCTTTGCTTAAAATGAGAATTTGTAAATATTTGCTTGATCATTTTGATGATGGTATTTGACTTTATGCAATGCTTATTGGTTATTTCAAAATTGATGACATGATGTTTTTATCATGTAAAGCACCTGGAACTGCCTTGCTGCTGAAGTGTTATACAATTAAACTTGAATCCATTTGTCCCTGAAACACAATATTTCACAGGAATTGGACGAAATAAGGTTTTCAGTCAACCCTGGGAGAAAAATGGTCGAGAAATATAATTACCTTGGAGAACAAATCAGTTCTGTTTTGCAAATTTAGGTTAGACTGGAAGGAATTAGCAGAGGTCCAGCAAAGATCCTCCAAATGTTCTTATTTAGTTATCAGAATTTTTGCTTAATGTAATTCTGCTCCTTTAGTGAAGTTCACATCAGAAGGCTGATAAAAACTTTACTGTTTTAGCAAAGAAAAGTAATTTTTACTGCAGAATTGTTCTCATGAAAAGGTTATCAAACATCAGTCGTGTAGAAACTTAATATCAAGGCATCTGTGTGCTTGTTGTGTTTAATTTAAAGACCTGTGACATCTGAAATATAATCGAAGTCCAAAAGTAATATCAAAGAAATATTGCATTACATATCACAGATAATATTAACCCACAAAAGCAATCTAAATGCTTCACTTTCAAACAGGCACACAAATCAAATTGACAAGGTAACTGTGAAATTGAGGACTCTCCAAAACTCATTACAATCTATTGTTTTCATAAGATGTACGGAATGCTAACAGCACTATCTTTTTTTTATAACTACCTCTTCAATGCCCTTGAGCCGTTTTGGTGTGTAATTGATGTGGAGTGTGGAATCACCAGAGAGGGATAAACTGATTACAGTCTTGGAGCCAATATGGGTGTCTGGTGAAAAGGTGATATGGCACCGTGAAAAATTGAGAAATAGTATTATTTCTGCTGGGTTTTGTACCTTTTGCAGCTAAAAGCTTTGCCATTTAGGAAAAGCTCTTACCCTAAGTTGCTGTAAATGTGAGAAGCAAAGTAATAATTTTAGTTTTTTAGCACATGACAGGTTTTTCTTGTGAAGCCTGATAAAATCTGCTCTGCGGAAAGTCATTTTTAACCGTCAGCAATCCTATCACACACATTTTATCATGCTGTGGTAAAGAGCTTACTTACAGGCCTCCAACAAAAAAAAAAAAAAACTGCACCAAGAGTTTAGTTTGATGGCCTAATTTAACAGCTGTGCTCCTGAACGGCCTGCAATTTTTTTAAGAGACCCCACCAGTAAGAGTCGATGCATCACGCCGGCACCTGAAATTGGAGTGATGGCAAGCGCTGATGTGCTCTGGAGGGCAGTTTTCCTCTGGGCTTACCTGAGCTGTCGGAGGCAGCAGACGACAGTCTTCTCCATCTAACAGCCTCTCGCTCTAATAACTGCAAGTCCCATCTCTGAGAAACCCGCCCGCCGCATGACTGATCAATGTGGACAGGTAGTTTCAAGGCCTCTGCTCATATTGCCCAGAACAGGGAGAAGCACATTTTCCTGAGGGCTCAGCTGTATCTGCCTTTTAAATTATGTAATAAACTTTATTTTTCTAGTATTCACAAAAACATTGCAGCAAAGTGCTTTACAAACAATAAAACCAGAGAGGTATTCAATAAAAGCACAGGTGCATGCAGTTTCTTTGGATATAATGATGCAGATCCAATTTTATAGCACTGGCATATTACTTTTTAAATCATAAACCTGAACTATTCAAAAGTCATTTCAGCTAAGAGCTGTTCCTGTTATTAATGAAAGTGACAGCAGTTAGTGTTAAATCTAACTCTGGCGAGGTTTTGTGTTTAAAAAAAGCTCATAACATGAAAAGAGTTTCAACCTTTGCAAGAGCAGCAAAAACAATATCTCTTTGATGCACTTTTACTGCTGCTTATTGTTGTTTTGTTCTAATAAAATTTGTGAGTATGCACTCCTGCTGCCAACTTAAAAACCCATCTAAAAGGCAGCACATCATATGGTCAGACAGTAAACACTCTGCCTTGGCCAGACACAGTTTCCATGGAGACCACGGTCTCCCTTCTCTCCCAGGGGAGACTAAACACTGAGCGAACATGAGGCAATTCATATAAATTGTTCCCTAATCTTGTTATTTTTCATTTTAATACTGGAATTAAAATTGGATTACAATGATGGAAGCTGAAGCTTTTTATGCGTTGACATTTACTGTAAGGCATGGTGTGGTATGGAGCTTCTACAGCTGCCATTCTTCTGTGAAGCCCTGCAATGGAAAGCATGTTTTCATTTTTATGAACATCATCCAAAAAATACCTGCTATGTTATGAATATATTCATTATGTGATTATCAATTCGAATAAAGGCTTGCACTGATGCTGACTGCAGCCCAAAGATCCTGTAATGGCACCTGTAAAGAATGGCTTTAAGTACAAAAACACACTCAAAGAGCACACCTCTTCATGTCTGTCTAGGAGAAAAAGTGGAGGTGGTTGGGAAACCACCACACTTTCTCTGGCCTTGTGGATCGTCTTTTTCTTGAACTCATAGTAAGTGACGTAATGACATGTTAACCTTATCTATTATTGTTTGCAGGCCTCTTGGTTTATTTAATGTTCAGAAAGTTGTTCCTCACAGAACTTCTTTGAAACTTTTTCATGTTTCAGATTTTCTTGAACTGTTTGTTTCAGAGTTCAAAAAGCATGCAGACTTATTTTTGTGGTATGCCCTGTAGCATGACTGTCTAATGGTGCATTACCTCTGATTTGTGGTAACCACAATGTACTGCAGTTGCTTGTAAAATGTATATGCTCCAATGACAGTTCAGATTTAAAAATGCCTGGTTTTGATCTCTTAGCCTGAGGTTTGTTCTCTGATGTTCCTTTTTGATAAAATTAAGAATTTTATAGCCTTTCTTTACTTTACTTACTTACTTTACTTTATAGCCTAGATTTATTGTATGTGAATATAAGTTCAAATACAATTTTATTAAACTTAATGCAAATAAATAAATTTAAGACTTAGATTTACATGTTTAAAAAGATTATTGTTTGTTTGGAAGATTATTGAGAATGACCTTTTAGGATTATGTGTTTTGAGTCAACCTTAATGACTCCCCAAAAAGCCTTGAAATGACACAGATTATTTAGATTGCCCATAATATCCAGTGTCAGAAGTGTTATTCTTTTTATTGGACACATGGGATGAAATCAGTCCTTAACCAAGGTCCTTACTGCCCAGTTGCACTGAGTAAGAGTAGCAAAATAGTCTTTACTGTACAAAGGTAAAGACTGTCATTGAAAACAATGTGTTTACAATGACAAACACATTGTAAACTTTTGTGTACAGTCTAAGCAGTGTTAAAAGGTTTAGGTGTTATATTTAAAATCAGCTTTTTGTAACTGGGATGTGGTGCATTTGTCAAATTCTTATTGCATAACTGAAGTCAGATACTTTTGAGTGCTTGGTGCAATTACCACATTTCATAATGATCCATCGAATGCTTGTTGAGTTGCTTTCCCACCACTCAACTCTCTTCTTGCACTGCTGACCATATTCAGTGTCAAATAAATCACCTTGTAGGCTGTGATGTGGATTCCTAACACTCCCTCTTCTGCCAGACAAGCTTGACCTCTTTGGACCACAGTAATCTCTGACTTTTCTCCTACTTTTCTCCTCTGCTTTTGATGACACTTTACCTTTAGGTTCCTTTTTTTAGCCTGAAACTCAAGACAGAGGGTTTAGTCGCTTCACGGCTCATGCATTTGCTGGTCTGCTGGATTTCAAAAGGAAGAGCTATCTTACCTCCCCACAAGGGAAACATCCCCAGGTCAGGGCTCTATATCATGTCCAGATATGAAAAGCCTGTCAGTGGGGCAGACGCCCATGAAATAAACACCTTTTGACCAGGCAACCTTTGAACTCATCAGAACAGGTCATCTTTCCTTTTCACATGTTAGAGCATGTACAGTATGTATCATTTAAAGTGCCGTGGTGTTACTGTAGTTAAATTCAGAGTATTTGGTTTAGCTTACTCTCTGCCTGTATGGAAGTAGTGAAATAATTTCACTTATGGACTTCTGCACCATTCATCATGTTTTAGGCACCCATGTTCAAGACGAGGAGTACAGCACAGCTCAGTGAACCTGAAACTATGCATTACCACTTTCACTGTATGCTCACATTTCCATTTGTTCTTTGATATGTTGTTCTGGTGCAGATTTAGCTGCATGGCATGACAGCTTTAATCCCCCATGTTACCTCATCTTGTTTGTGTTGGGAGTTATGTGTCTGCCTTAATGAGATGAATCCAATCTTCTGTGCTTCTGCAGATTCAAAACAACACTGATGGATTTCACAAATCCAATTAGTAGATTCTGTCTGCCTCTTGCTTCTGATTAAAAGAGTTCACTATTGTCTATTAATGGCATAAGTAATTAGCAAAGTGGTGGCAGTCCATTATAGTGATCATAGTTGCAAACCAATCAGGGGTATGAGTTATGGAAGTTCTCAAGGATGCATGTAGACCATTGTTAAAACCAGTTAACACTTTTTTATAAAGCAATTCCTAATATTCCTTTTATAAGTGATTTTTTTTTACTTGTTTCCTTATGAAGATACATTCTATACAAAACTGGATAGTCTTGTTTTAAATGATGGAACAGCAATACTAGCTAGAATAACCACTTCTTGTAACCAAGTTAGGATAGCACCTTTGAACGGCAACATGTCAAACTTTGTGCCAAAATGGACTACAGCTGCAGAACTAAACAGGATGCTACTCCTGTCAGTAAAGAAAACAGGAAACTGAGATGCCATTTCACACAGGCTCTCCAAAATTGGCAGATTTTCTAATGTTGCCTGGTCCCAGGAGTATTGATTTCAGCTCCAATGTTCAGAGTGGTGTCAGACGTAGGTTTAAGCAACATGAAAGCTTTAATCCAGTCAACCCATACTTCTACACACATAAACTAAGGTTCAGTATGCAGAATGGAATTAGCTATTATTGGAATGCCCCCTTTAAACAGACATTGATAGAAGAGGAAGTTGAACCTAACTTTACAGTTGGAGAACAGAAGAAAACTGACTTTTTAACCACCTTTGAAGCACATTTAGAAAAATATAAACATTTTCTTATAGACTTCTTTTCACCTTTTAACAGCACTTTTATGTTGTTTTGACAGAAGGCAATGCCATTTTTTCTGTCTATTCAACAAAAATTTGCTGGGGGTGGATATCTCAGCAAAACTAGTTGGGTTTGATTGTTTTTTCCACTTTGTATTGGAGGGTTTTTTAAGGAGAAGAGTCTACAGTTATTTAGTTCAGAAAAAAATGTGCCTTTGCTTACTTTACACCAAGCAAACTATGACTCATTTCCATGTGTCCCTACTGACTGCCTAAAACACGACAAAAGATGCTTTGATTAAATGGATAGAAGCTTCTATCACTAGTAAAAATGCTTCTGCTTTTATCCTGCAGCAAAATAATCAGGTGCTGCAAGTTTTACTCTGCAGAACTGTTTTTATGGTTCAGGATAAAAGTGGAACATGTTTTTTTTTCCTAAAATAAATAGTTTTCCCAAGAAAGTTTAGTAGCAAGGTGACTTGTTAAAATATGATTGCACATGTCTCACTTTGTACTCCAGGCTCCCTCCACTGTGCATCCATAATTGCCTCAGGAGCAGGTTCTAGTTTTATGTTTGAATTACCAAAGCGATAAACAGAAGAAACTTTGGCACTTGCCTACCCAACAAGTGAACCTCGTTCTATTTGTTTACAGGCCTTTCAGCAACCCTCCACCTCTTCTCTAAGAAATCCCTCAGCTCATCTTGTTGATTTAAACCTTTTACATCAGTGTGGACTAGCTTGCAAAGTGAACAATGTGAGAAGTGAGGGGATAAGTGTCCAACTGAAACATAACTCAGAGTAAAATCGCTTCTGAGTTGAGATGCTGTAGTATGTAGAGCCTTTGGGGTTCAAACAGACTGATGGTCCAGGCACAAGAGGATCTTTGAGAGAAAATAGGAGAAGTTGGGGGATGAGCAGCAGTCAGTGTGGCTGATCTGTGAGAGCATTGTTTTATGGCCGAAGAAGGGGCAAAACAAAATGGTGAGAACATACCAGAATTGTTTTTTGTAGCTATCAAAACCTTTTAGAGTAGGAAGTCCATTTTTTTTCTCTTTACTACAAATGTTTCAGGCTCCCATTGTCAATTAAAGGAGGAAAAATAAATGATATCTATTAGTTTATCACATGTGAACAAGTAGTAAAAAACTTTTTCACAGCAACATTTTAAAATATGCTGGTTAATTTATACCTTAGCATCCCTTTACACAGATAATTGGAAGTATAAAACAAAAATGAATTTGACAGAGAACATACCGGCTCTTAAAGTCTCCTTTTCTTCCACTCCATCATCAAGGCAAGGTAAGTTTATTTGTATAGCACATTTCAGCAACAGGGCAGTTCGAGGTGCTAGACATAATGACAAAAAGGATCTCTCCCCATGTTCTGACCCATGTATCTATCTGTTGCTTAGCTTGAATGATGTGAAAAAAAATGTTCAAACTGAAACCCATTAAGGTACCAATGACAAAAACAACTGATTGGCATGTAAAATGCTTTGAAATTGCATTTGTAGAGAAATAACAAGAAGCAGAGATTATATGTATGAAGTAAGTTAAATGTTGGTCAGTATTTTAATCACGTTAAAAGATTCTGAGTTTTTTATCATGCTGGAACGGACTGAACATCAAGGTTGCTTGTTCTATCAACTTGTCAAGGTAACACAGAAGGAGAGTTTCTGCCAGATCTGGACTGTAATAAAGATTAAGCTTGTTCACTGATTCATATTGTATATGAGTCATAGTTTGTCCTTGATCATTTTTATGGTCATTTGGTTTTCATGTTTTTTTTTTGTTTTTTTTTGGTGATTCCTAACCTAGACAAGCCTAGACACCTGAAATATTAACAGAGCCTCTGCAGTATGTGTGAATACAATAAAGACCCAGCAGTGCTTCCAAATTCCTCCTCTTCAAATAAAATCAGCTTTTCTCTGTTCCATTATGAAAAGAGTTAAAGTCAGTCTGTCCAAAATTTTTACAAAGCTGTTCAAGCAGCACTTATGTACTTACCAGTAAATAAGCATCTAGACTGGTAAGTTTGGGATTCATTTATCTTAAGACTTTTTTTAATTTTCCCCAAATGTGAACTGTAGAAAAGACTTTTGTGAAAGAGGAAAAACAGACACACATCACATCTCACTGGGGTAAATGTGGACTGCAGTCCTCGAGGCCATAAAGCTGCCAATACTTCCTGTTGGACCAAAGCTCTAACTGCTTAGCTTAATTACTCCCAGAGAAAGAGGTTAATGGTTAAAGAGTACCAGATTCTGTGTAAAGGTGATTATAGCAATCTAAATACAAAATATTAGCAGCAGTACTGTGATAGGGATTGTAAAGAACTTAATTGACTCCAGTTGAGCCGTTGGATTATCACATCTGCTTTGGGGTTCATTTGCCTGATTGCACAAGTAATGTTATGTCTACAATTTTTACTCATGAAATGAAATTTTAATATTAAACAGACATGACTAAATACAAAACACATTTTTTTCAAATTATGCTTTCATGGTTTATGAATGAAAACTATCCAAACCAACATTGCCCTATGTAAAAAAAAAAAAAAAAGCCAGTGGCCCCTGAACAGCTGAGATCAAAGATTTGAGACAATTTGCAATGAGTCTTTTGCCAACTACATGCTTCAGAAACATTCATAAATCTTCATTTATTGATGCTGTTTTGTTAAATCATCCAAGGTGAGCTTGCTGGTGTGTTTGGAATCATTGTCTGGCTGTATTATCAAGTTGAGCTTGAGCACCACTTTTCCATATTCCCTTTATTTGTGGATAGTACCTCTCATTGCGGGTTGGTGGAGTGTCAGAGCCTTTCATAACCATCTCCAGGCTGACAGATGCCAGTTTCTCTCCGCTTCATGAATTCCGTAGAGATCTGAACATAACTATTCTCTTGAGACAGATTAGCCAACACTGAACATTGACATTGAACTCAACTGCTCAAAAGATGGAGTTAAGCACAGCTGATTGGTTATTTAACAAAGGGGTTAACTACTATTCAATATAGGGCCAAGTTGATTTTTGTACTTTGAATCATTACTGTAAATGTCTTATAATGAAATTAAAAGGAACAAATACTTTTCCACTGCACTTTTTAATGAAAAAAAGGGTAAAAGTTACGTAATTAACCAAAACTGAACAAATCCATTTCAGCCTTAGAAATGGTAAAATTCCTCAGTTACACGTTTGTTTGGAAATACCTACAAACTGCCAGGCATGAAATCAAAAAGTGCACACATGCATTCCCTGCAGGGAGCCATTAGGACCATCTGAACAAAATTCCCTCACATACATCAAGCGTGCCGAAGAACAATAGACTTTAAATCCTGCTGTTCATTCACTGACTTGATGCTTATTGCCATTGTGTTGACACAAATTTATTTCAACGAGAGCCACGGAGAAAAGATCAAATGCAGTCACCTCCTAATCACCTGTTATCCTGCTGGCTTAATGACCTGTGTAACACGGAATTACGGACATGAATAGTGATGACGACTAACGCTCTTAATCTCATTTTTCAGACATGCAAAAGCAAGAACACCGATAGATTTGATGCTGGAAGTGTTGCATAGAATCTGCATTGATTCTACTTGTTTCAATCAGCAGAACACCTACTTAAATTTGCTAGTCATTCTCTTTTTAATATAATCTTGGGAAGCAGATCATTAGAATACATATATGTTATGAAATGATTTTTAAAAAATCCTGGGAGCCACAAATTTTGTTCTGTATTTGCTGTAAATCATTTTTCACTGCCCTATTTTTCCAGTAAGAGCACAAATCACTGAACTTCAGTCCAAGATAGATTTTCTCAGAACATTTTCAAAAGGTATTGCTGCATGCTGTAGGTGTGAAGCCAATCATATATCACCTTTGTGTGTTGCCCTTTATTTTGCTCCTATAGGAATCCACAAGGTTGGAACACAGAGGGAGATTTCTTTGAAGATTCCTCTTCGCACACTGTCCAATTCATCCAGAGTCCTGAGTTCTGTCTTATGTTGTCTTCTAGGTTTTCCATATGATTTAGGTCTGGTTAATGAAATGATTATTGAAATGAAGGTTGATTTTGCTTCTGACAATTTCTTTATGTTGGCTTGTTATCCTGCTCAAAGACCCAATAATGACCCATTTGCAGTTCTTCTGGCAGAGGCCTTCCAAAGTTTTTATTTATGTCCTGGTATTGTAGAGTTCATGATTGCATCCTTTCTAATGAGAAAGCTTTATTCTCATATTCATCCTTTATTTCATGCCAGACAAACCCTGAGTGTTTGCTGCTGAACTGCTCCGTCTTGGTCTTCTTCACTCCATACATTTATATCAGTGATGTGAGGACAAAAGAGCATTCTCCTCTTCAAAAATGGACTTCACTTTCAGACTATGAAAGCTCTTCTGGAACCGACTGTCACCATTGAAGTAATTTTTGTCCCTAATGTGAAATTGATTTGCAGTATATCCACACATTAGGCACCGCAATTAAAAACTAATGAGTCATACACTAAAGATCATGTGAGAGTTTGGTCCTTAGCACCTTCCTGTTCTAAAAGTCCACAAGCTGGACCTTAGCATCCTGAACTCTCTTTAGTTGCTTCTACCAGGTTACCAAATTAGCACACCAGACAGTGATGCAAAATACTGAAACAGACTTAACAACACTTATTGAAGATAATATTATTTTAAGATGAGATATTAGATACTACAATTTCCCTTAAAAGTACAGTTTTTGCTGTTGGACCTTCTTGTTGTATCTCAAAACTGACCATTCTTGTCTTTTTATTCTTTTGTTTCTGTTTAGTCTTTTTTGCATTTTAAAGCTTATTCTTGTAATTCAGCAGCACAAAATATAAATACTTGTAATTTATTTCCTGGTCTTAAGTTTTTGACAAATATCATTCATGCTCTAGCAAAACATGATGTCAATGATTACTAATTAAAAGTCCTAAACATTATTATCTATAAATTCAAAAATGCTTTTGTCAAAACTGATGAGTGCAGCACCAGTATTTCTATTATCTATTAAAATTTGATTTTTGTTTCTAAGTTAATAAATGGACTCAGATTAAAGGTTTACATTTGTGTGTAACTTAAAAGACAGATTATGCTGCTTCGTATGTAAGACTTTCTCCACATCTTTAAAAAGGATGCTAATAAGTGAGCAGTTTTCTGGTTTCTCTCTCCAAACAGTTTTTTGATACAAGCTAAATGGAAGAATAAATTAGAGATTACAGACTGAATTCAGAAAATTGTGACATAACATCTTGGTTTTGTTATGGAAATGGACTGGAAACACATGTTTTTCATCTTAAGCAGGTCAGTATCTGCTGGTGTTAAGAAAGTATTTGCTTATTATGTGTAAGAATTTTAATTTATGGAAATAAAGCATACTTAGCTTTCAATTTATGGGCAGGAACCCCATACAAAGAAAAAGCTAATTCAGATTAAATGTATCACAATGAAAAGTAATGGAGAATTTAAACTTAATCAAGAAAGAAATAATGTGCTCAGAAAGGCATGTACAGACAGCTTTGTCTTGTTAATGTTACTCCAAACATGTGAAGCTCCCCACCGTGCCAGATGATAATTGGATAATCAATCTCTACTAAACTGTAGTGGTGTAAGGTCTCTGTGTAGCACTTCATCAGTGTCACCATGTCAGCTGCTCTCCTGTCCTTATTTTCACCCTTCAACAAGCTGCAAAATTCTGGGAAATACAATGAAGGATTTATTTGTGTGAAATTTTCGGGCTTGCAAAATTAAAGTTGAACAAAATCCTGTGAGAGAAATGAACATAAAAGTGCAGCAGAGGCTCACCAGGTGATTTATGTGTCTTTACAGAAGTGGGGGAAAGCGCCTCCTCCCAAAACTGCTACCTTTGACCCTGAGCCAGGATTTTACGCATTATCTTGTCAGGATCCCTGGGAAGCTTTAATACTGCCTTCTGCAGCATAAATTTTAATGGCAGCTGTTTATAGAAGGGGATGTCTTCTTTCTGTTCAGCTGGTTTGATGGAATTCAGGTGGTGGAAGCTAACAGCATAAGGAAACCCCATTAGAGGGCTTTTAAACTTGATTTGTCTATATGTTATACAAGTACTTTGGAACTAGAAAATAGAATCCAAATCTGAATGGATTAGGATGTTTACTGTGGTCTGAGCTTGCAGATGTAGAGGCGAACTCAGAAAAGTGGTCTGACGGGAAAAAATAAACAGGGTTTCCTTGAAACTGCGTCTGTAATGTGTTTTTAGGTCATTAGTGGTACTTGGAGCACAGTAAAGGTTGAAGGAAATGTTTGTGTCTACACGCAAACAACATGTTGATGCTTAGAAAAACACTGAACATGTTTTTCCTTTTCCAACGAGTGTCGGATTTTGTGAGCACATCCCTTTGACACCAACTTACTTTTATATTTATGTTCATTTTGTTGTAATTATGCACAATATCATAAAAGAACCAATGCTTTTTATTAGATTTTACATCAATGTCCATTTGAAGGTCTTCTGCTGCAGCGGCAGCCAGTGTGGTCCTCTGCTGATGTAGCCCATCTGCTTCAAGGTTTGACATTTTGTTTTAGAAATAGCTTCCTGCATACCTTGGTTAAAACAAGAGCTAATGTAGGAAGGAGCAGTCTGCCCATTATTCTCTGAACTCTGACATCAGGAAGGCATTTCCCTCCACATACCTGCTATTTGCTGGGTATTTTCTCCTGGCAGATCATCTTCTGTAAACCTGAGATGTGATTGTGTGTGAAAATCTCAGTCGATCAGGAGTTTCTAAAATACTTACACCAGCCAACCAGGCACCATCAGTTTACACAGTTTCTTTGTCTTTCTCTTGGTCAGTTTGAGCTTCAGCAAGTTATCCACACCACATCTAGATACCTAAATGATCCAAGTTGCTGCCATGTGATTGGCTTATTGGTTGTTTATGACAACAAGAAATGTAAAGTATGTGCTTGATAAAGTTACCACAAGTGCATATATAATAGTTACAATGATTTTAACCAAACAACTATAGATACCAACACCTCTTGACATCATTCCACTGGCTCAAGAACAATTTCAATGAAAATAATACACATTAACAGCCCTGGTGACATATCAGTTTGACTTTTTGACATTGTTGAAAGAAATTTAAAGATTCTAGTGTCTTTTTAGATAATCAATGAGTCTGTTCCATTTCTTAGTATCCTAGATGAGAACCATGGGAAGATCTGAATGAGAGAAATATGTATTCACCATTTGGCAAAGGTGTACAATTTTAAACAAAGCTCAACATTTTGTATTTGGTGGATGTATTATGTGTATGATGCTGTAATGATGCTGTTATGTTATGCTGTTTAGCACATTCAGATGTATGATCACCAACCTTAGTAACAGGACTTTTATGATACAATCACAATTTTAAAAAGTACAAAATAATAGTGAATGTTTTCTGTTTCGTGAAAGAAAGCAGTTAGATTTTAAATCGGGGAATACATTCTTATCCAGTGACACAAATATGGCTTGGTGATATTCAAGAGCTACACATCTGATGTAAGCTGCTTTCAGAGTTACCACTGAGAACCTGTTCATTCATTCATTCATTCATTCATTCATTCATTCATTCATTCATTCATTCATTCATTCATTCATTCATGCTTATGGGTCCCTTTCCATTTTCTTTCATCACATTAATGTTTAACTTGTGTTGAGTTGCTGATTGTCACTGAGGGGATTTTAATCCAAAGAAGGAATGTTAGTAATGATTTTCTATTTGATTTGAATGTAGGTCGAAAAAAAGAAGAATTTTACATCTCTGTTGAATGGATGAACCTATTTGTCCTGATTGTGTTTAGTCCTCCTAGGAGGATTGTATAGGTTTCTTTCATTTAAAGGTTTAATATTGTGTTTTTTTTTTCTTTAAGAATGAAATATATATAACCTGTTCTGTGGAAAAAAACAGAACATCACCTGAATAATTTGTATATTTCTAATTAAATATGGAGCATTTAGTCATAAAAAATAAAAAGCTTTCATTTCAATAAAAGAAATCAACTTTTAATTCAAATAATCAAAATTTAATGTGTAGCCTCTAGTTTATATCTGCAGACACAACATAAAAGTTACTTTTCTCTCTGGCTCATTACTGATAAAATATAATGTCTAGATCACAAAGCTTGTGTGATGTTTTTTGCAATTAACGCACTGTAATCTCAGATGCTGCCCTTGGGGGTTCAATATGTAGATGATACATATTTAAATCCTGCAGTCAACAATCAGCTTGGAGAGGCAGATTGAAGCAGGAGCTATTTAGCCCATGTCACTCACCATGAATCTTTTAAATGTGAACCTGCTTACTCCCTCCAAACTAAGCAGGGATCATAAAATGTGTAGATGTGCTTCAGCATACCCGAGCACAATGTGTGCTCAGTGAAGGCAAGACGACTTATTTGTGTAGCACTGTTCATACACAGTCATTCAAAGGGCTTTGCAGCAAAATAAAGGAATAGTTACACAGAAAATCACTGCAAAAACACAAAATACAAGCAAAAACAATATTTTAAGGCACAGTATTATCCAAAATCTACTTTTTGAGCTTTACATCATGTTATAATGTTATTCCCTCATCAAAAACATAAACATAAAGTTCTTTGATTCTTTCATGCATAGTTGAGAAATCCTTGGATCTCCCATGGCAACCATTCACCTGCGCAAAACTCTTGGAGGGGCTGAGCACCTTTGGCAATAAAGTTCCTCTTCAGAGGTTAAAGTTTCCAAGCTTCCAAGCTTCTGCCTTACAGAGCACCCCTCCCCCTATAACCCCACTCAACTCCTTCAGACTAGTCAGCAGCAATCAGCAAACACCTGGTGGAACTAGTATCTGCTGAGCCCTTCATACGAGCTGTTTCTCAATGGAGACATATTGTTAATGTTCTTGTCTCCGCTGCTAACTCTTTCTCTTAACAGAATCAATCATCAGTCAAGCTTATTTGAAGCACATTTTAGCATCACAGCAGTTCAAAGTTCAAAAACATGCTAAAAACATTTTGGTAAATCTTTGGATGGATGTTCTTGCACTGCAACAGCATCCAGACTGGTAAACAGAGGTCAATGGACATTTGTAATACTAATACCTACAGAAAAAATTAATTTCATCTTTATTAGTTATTTGAATGGCAAAATTGACGTGAGCGAGTCAGAATGACTTTATTGATCTGCAACATGGCATAGCAAATCCTTTTCACACACTTTCAGATCCACAATATTCATGAACATCCTTTATCTGCACATGTGCATTTGAGGTTATGGTGACATATTTACTTTTTTCATTACAATAGTTAAACTTAATTAGGCTAAAATAATACACAAGGATAATATTGTTTTATTTATAACTTCAAATATGAGAATTAAATATTGCCTGATTGTACAAAAATAATCTAGCTACCTAGTCCACCAAAGAATCCCATCAGTGCATTGAGGCAGTTGTGTGTATGCATGTGTGTTTATCATTCTGTCCCAGTGGAGCTTGTCCTCCAGGCTGCTGCAGCAAATAACCTTGTATTTTTAGTTAGCTCAGCCTGCTTGAATGAACGTCTGCAATCTGAATCTTTGAAAAGCACAGTTCACAACATTCCTCATCAATATTCTTTCTCACTATTGCCTGACCTAAATTTTACCGTCTTAAATTATGTACTTTAAAAATACTTAAAGAATACAAATATTTTGCTTACAGAGTTTTACTTAAAATATGTATGAGTCTTTCTCTGGATTGATTTAACACAACAGGTTCATTTGAACAAACACACTGAGTTAGGCTTTCAATACCCAAATATGGAATAAACTGTATGATGTTCTATATTTATCTTACCTCAGGCTGCATTATAAAATGACATCCAATAATAAAATAGATATTATCTTGTTTTTGTTTATTCTAGAAGTTTTTCCTTTGTGTCTAAACCAAATGAGCTAAACAGAGAGAGCATTTGACTGCAGATGCCTTCTTTTAACTTCCCTTCCAACCAACACATGAAGCATAAGCTTGAAGTTGCTTGTTTGGGTTGTTGTGGAGGAACTGCAGGGAGACTTAGAGAATCTGAATAACAAGCAGTATCCTTTGAATAACATTTTGTCAGCTACATTACTTTAATGCAGCTGAACTCCATTTTTTCTAGTACCTGTAAATAAAATAAAGTGCAAGAACTAACCATCAAAACACACCTGTCTAAAAAAGGAGTTTGTAAAACATTAACTGAACATGTAAGGAAAAATAAGAGTTTTGCAATAAATGCTTCACTAGCTAATTTAAAGTATTTGTGTGACATTTGTTTGGAGGAGGGCATCTGAATAACTGTGCTGTTCAGAACTGCAGCATTGCATCTTTGACGTGGATGATATCTTTGCTGCCACAACTTTATCATTTGCAGTTAACATTCTTGTCTAAACTGCGACAGACTGGTGACCTGTCCAGGATGTACCCTGCCTCTCACCCGGAACGTTAGCTGGAGATAGGCACCAGCACCCCTCCCGACCCCACTGAGGGACAAGGGTGTTCAGAAAATGGATGGATGGATGGATTCTTGTCTAAAGAAGTTATTCTAAACAGTGCACAACCACTGGCAGACTGAGTGCTTCTGAATCATTTAGTAGGGTTCCAGTTTGTTAGGTCTCCATGTTAACACATTCAGACTCAGTTCTTCTGACTCTCTCCTATTTACTGGATAAATTATAATGAGTGTTCACTTTATCAAATTGAATGTGGAGCTTTTGATTTTACTACTTTCCTTTTTATCGGTTATGGTTTCATTTATTGAAAGGACAGTTTAGTGTTCCATACATAATATCAGCAATTTTTTGGCACCTTTAAAATGCCAAAAAGTGCTCTCTTCTCTTCTTTCGGTCAAGCCAATATAATAACCACATTTTAGAAGTAAAAGTGGTTAAAATGATAACATGTGTCTACTCTTTTTAATTTTTATGTTAAATTTTGAGATGATGTTTGTCTTCTATAGATTTCACACTTCCCTTTACAAGAGAATACTTACAATAAACTGCAACCTGTGCACTGAAAACTGCCAGACATCAATAATTTGATCATGCAGTAGCAATCTCCCTGACTTCCATAAGAGAAAAATCGCAAAAATCTTTAAATAAAATATTTACAACCCTTGTGATGTAACTGAAAAGTTTGTTTGCCCACAGGTTCTGCAGAATAAGCTCTGTTTTTTAGTTTTGTGCATGACTTTGTACGGCTTGAGGTTATTATGATTGGTTTAAAAAACACAACCATGCAAGAGTGTAATACTTCAAAAATGATCTTTGTAGAGAGAAAATAATGCCAGACAGTCTGACTGCTGAAGGGGTGGAGGTATACTTGGAAAAAGTTTCAGTTTTATGCTGAGATTAACTGAGGTTGGGCTGAAATTAAGGCATCTACAGTTTCAAATAGACACAGATCATACAGGCAACATGCTCCAAGTGATTCACCCAGTCAGTCTTATTCTCACTTCTTGCTTGGTTTGTTTACTGCTTATTTCATTTCAAAGGGACAAAACCAGGAAGCCAATCTGAGCATGGAGCAACACTGGTTCCCGGACATGACACCATCTGCCTTGCTGTAAATAATTTCTCCACCTGATAGTTGGACAGACTTGGATGATATCATCTGGTGTGATGCAGTGAGGGGTCATAGGAGGTTGTTTTCTGTGCAAATACATCTTCTGTATGTTAGAATGGAGTCCTGCATGTCAATATCCCAATGATGTTTTAGGAATACATTATCAGAAAGACACAGACTCATCTTCCCTGGGGTTTTCTGGTGTCCAGATACGATTCATGGTCGCTTTATTGTCACTGTTGCTCTCATTGTTTACCAAGCAAGTACAAAAGCACAGCATGAGGCCGTGTGCACGCTCAAAAGACATGAAAAGAAGTCAGAACCGGCTGTGCAGTGAATGCCATTATCTATGGTTTGAATATTGAGATGCACCAAGGGCATCAACAGGACCGTGTTGTGTGTTTTAGCATGCTGTGAGCTGGCTTTTAACACATTTCCAAGGGCAGCTTCTGAAATGTGCTGGAGGAGCCCAGAGATGGTGCACAATATTCTCCATAGGCCTTCAGCTTATGTTCTTTTCTCAGTCACAGGAGAGAGACACAAGAAAAGAAACAGTGGGACACTGAAATTGCCATGACCTTTAAAACTCCCCACAGACTCAAACTTCCATATGAGCCCTGAGCAGGAGAGTGTTACACTTTCAGAACCAGACCACACAGTTCCAGTGTTGTTTCGGTACACCTTCAGCGGGTATTCTCTTTGGTTATTGATACTTTACTTAGAGGGAACAAAAGTTTTAAAAAAGGGTAAAAGTGGATATAGATCTATTTCCAAATATATTCATGCCATTTGAACATTTACAAATTTGATTATATTCTGACCTGAATAATATAATCAGTCAGGCTGTTGGTTTGGTCTGGGACTGGATGGACTGGGTGAGAAAACAGAGGGACAAACATTTGAGTTATTGATAATATAACATAAGTTTGCAAGTAAAGAAAAACGTTGTATTAGGAAATAATAAAACTTATATAAATTTGTCATATTACACGCATGGGGTGACCACATTTTTTAAATT
The DNA here is from genome assembly GCF_001443285.1 of Poecilia latipinna. Taxonomy (NCBI): domain Eukaryota; kingdom Metazoa; phylum Chordata; class Actinopteri; order Cyprinodontiformes; family Poeciliidae; genus Poecilia; species Poecilia latipinna. The sequence continues at coordinate 109,377 of NW_015114122.1, forward strand.
GGAAAAATGGGAGAGCAAAAGCCTGTATGCTCCTTCACCTAGATGCTACATTTGTTCCATTGTTCAGGTACCTTTACCCTTGCACCAATGTTGAAATACCAGTACAAAGTAGAAGTTTGTATTTGAAACTTGACAAAATGTAGAAAATGTTGAGGAGGATTGAAATTTTTGAAAGATGCTCTATATGTATGTCTGACTTTTCAAGCATTCTTCCACTTTAGAAATGTATGTCCAAACTAAAGAAAAATGCAAAAAATGAGTGTAATATTATAATAATGTTTAAAGTTTGAAACACTGGATCAAAGCTACATTCATAGAATAAAAAACAGTCTGATTCTTTGGAAGTGGAACATACAAAAATGTCTTTAAACCTTATCATAGAACTTTGTAGAGATCCGTAGACTGGAAGGCTAATGGACCTTACCAAGCTCCGCCCAGAAACGCCCTCAAAAATCCCACGTGGCTGCANCATATGGTTAAGTTTTTACAACTAGCATATTTTAAATTTATTTTCTTAACACCGGTCACCTTGTTACCTTTTACCTTTTGCCAGTGACGCATGATGCAGTTGCCTCTCGCACAGTGAGATAAGGCGGCTAACTGGAGCTCAACGTAGCGAACGTTCCAGATTACAGAACAGTTTTTGGTGAATTAAAAAAAACACGTTTTTGGTGAATAAAGTGGAGTAGACTTGCTACTTGTCAGATGACGGAAAACGTTGAATTATCGTTTCTGCTTCAGCACGGAGTAGCGGTTTAAGCAGAGAGGTAATGAAATACAACAGACACTGACAGGCCTCTGCGTCTGCCTTTCTCTGAAGAACTACTGAGCAAGAGGAGACAGCCAAGGTGAGCAGACAAAGCAATTCGGCTTGCTGCTGTGAAGTGGAGACTTTTGTTAAGGTGTCGTCCTAATTTTAACCCTTCTATGTAGAAATGGGGTCCAACCGACCCCGCACATGTAAAACTTGTATCATTTGCCATTGTCCTCTACGTTTGCCTCAGTCCTCGCACGCACAAGGGTTAATATATGCATTGAAGGTGTGTCCTCTCCTTCTAAATCTCTAAGCAGTTTCAAATTACTTAAATGGGATGGTCTAGATGGTTTTGTTACCTTCTTTAAGACCTATTAAAAACCAAAGAGAAAGAGAGAGCAAAGGTCAGAGAACAAAGAGAGCAAAAGTCACTCTCAAAACAGGATGTTCTCGTGTGGTTACCATCTGGAGTCTCTCCCTTTCTGTCTTCCTAAACATTTGAACAAAGACCCTAATTACCAGAAAGAGATTTATTTTTCACTTAGACCTTACTGTTTTCCTGCCTGAGTGATTCCCAAATACTAGTTTTGTTTTCTAAGATTTTAGTGTTTTTCTTACGTCATAGAAAACACCAAAGAATTTTCAATGTATCGTTAATGATAGCAGTCATTCTTCAGTATTGCTTATGCAATCAGGTTGCTGTGTATTGTAGACTTCTGCCCAGGTCCCTCTTGAAAATGAGATCTGGATCTCAACCGGGTTTACCTGGTTAAATAAAGAAATAAATAAAAAAATAAAATCATCTCCATAATGGATATATGTCTTCTAATTTCCTTTGCTGCATAATGTACATTGCATTTATTCTAGCGGTAGGAATATTTATCTTGAAGGAGAATAGCACTTAAATAATAGTCCAATAAGGATGTTCATTTAGAATTAAAAATAACTCACCCGGAATTACCATGATAGATATGGAAGCTTAAAAGCGTAAATTCAAGCTGGGACGACTCCAATCAACTCGTCGGCCGCTTCTATGGACCTTACCAAGCTCCGCCCAGAAACGTCCCCTAAAATCCCACGAGCCTGCATGGCTCACAAACAAAGCCTCGCGGAGCTTAGTTTCTATGTGTAAATATGGCGTCTTTCACTTCGATTGACTCTCTGCAGAGTATTTCTGAGTCGATTAGTGTAGCATTTCTGCCGGATTTTCAAAAAATATCAGCCACAACAATGGACAGGGGAACCAACAAGTTCATATCATCTTTTTTGCACGACATAAAGATGTTTGAGCCACGCGATGCCTCCAACATTGTGCGCGTCACAGCGAAATGCTACCGGTGTTATAGATCAACTGGTGGCTAAATCAACTGGTTGAAACCTATGCGCACCGCAGATGTTTCTAAATTGTAGGTGGCTGTGTCGATGCCTGTTGAAAAATGCTACTTGCGTGAAAAAAACGTTTGCAAAACTTTACTATAAATCCCATTTGACGCAAATATGTTTAATGTTGCATGTGAAAATTATGTTTCAAAACAATTTTCTAAAGAACAGCATTCATTGCGCTTCGAAAACCGCATTTGAGCATAACCAGATCAATGAATAACACAATCCCATTCACTTTCAGGTTCACCAGAATACAATAATTCTAACTCATGAGTTTCTGCTTTTTGTAACCAGCACTGATCAGAAAAAAACCTTGGAATTGACTATCAAGTACCTGTTAAGCGAGTTGCTTACATTACAGGTAAGTAAAAGGTAAATAGTAAGTGTCGCATTGTTTAGCGACATTTACTACCCAGAGTAAGTGTCGCTAAACAATGAGGTGGTTGTCATCATATTTAATAAAATTTAGCTCACATACCTGAGGGTGTTGCTTGTGGTGTTTACGTGTCCAAATAGAAAGGAATATCAAGTAATGTCGAGAAGTTGTACTGTAATAAAATCTCATGTAAATGATATAAAGTTAACAGCTAATGTAGTTGACAGTGATATCCAAATTGACAAGCCGAAATTATAATAATAAACGTTCCGACAATACTGTCAGATACCACCAACAGACTATGAGCCGTATCTACAGTATTTGTCCTTGTGTTCTCTACTGGGAAACAGTTTGCAAGTTGTTGACGAAGGGAAATAAAATTAAAAACAGAACGAGCAGCATGAAGATTAACTAGTGACAGCCAAACAGGGTCCTCAACGCAGATGTTTGCAAAAAATTAGGTGGCTTTGTCGTTTCCTGATCAAAACGCGACAAACGTAAATAAACAGATATGAAAATATCTCTACTTTCTCTAAGGGCTCTTCACTTCAAATCATAATGCTATGAAGGAACATTGAAGAATGCATTAAAAGGTCACTAAAATATACCCCACTTCAAAGGAGACTGTACTACCACCCAACATTGTTAGAGTAATGACGATCATTTTATGTATTTTCAGTCTTATGTTGACTGACATGTTCTGCAAACATACCAATAAATAAAAACAGTTATAATATCATGCAAACTAATTCATTGCTCATTTAATGGAAGCCACGTTATTTCGTCTGCACTTTAAGACTTCACTCGGCTGCAGAAGCAAAGCTGTGCAACTTCGTAATCCGACAATATTCTTACAGTTAAAGTTTGTCGGGCAAACCTGTTAAACAACACTACCTCCAAAATGTTGGCAGCAAGTTAATTATATTATTTATTTTTCTAGACAATAAAATAAACTGGTCCAAAAAGGGATACAGACGATGCTAACAAAACTCGTACCAGCGGTCGCTGAGTTCTGAGAACACTGCTTTAGCCACTAAACTATGACGAAAGCTTAGAGTCTGATGTTCCTACCTGTCATTGTCGTCCAACTGTAATCTAACGGACACCCCGCGCTTTAGGAAGGAAACCTGGATTAACTGGTGACACTTTCAGAATCTCAGTTCGAGTGAGGATTTTAACCTGTTTCTGATGTAAAAGTATATAAGACAATTGTTTTTTCAGCGATGTCTCATATGGTTGAGAATTAGGCTCACTATATGAAAAGAATAAAGACGTTTAGTTAAATTACGAGAAAAAATATCAACAATAAGGAAGAAATGACACTGCCACATAGATCTGCGGTAGCCATGTCTTCTGTAAACGAGCTAGGAAATAAAGCGTAGCATTACAGAAACAGTTTAAAAGATTTTGCTTTAGTTTCTGTGGATATCTGTTTGAAATATCACAATATGAGGAATATGTGGAAAAACTACACAGCCAGTCGATCTTTTTAAACATTTTATTTTAATCCCAAGGCTCTTCAACATTTATGTCGGCTTTCAGGGAATAATCTTTGCTTTGAGATCTGCTCATGCCACATCGAGATCTGTTTCGATCTTCCTTTGACGAGTTTCAACCTCTGACGCAACACTTAAGTCAGGACAGGTTCTGCGTAATGGTTTTGCACATTAACTTTAATAAAAAAAAAAGGCAACATACCATATTAGACCAATGAAGTCTTTCCATTTAGTTATTCCCGAGATCTTAGTGGTTGTTTTACGGAATCGGATAGTATTTTTGCAAAGATTTGTAGTTCTTAAACTTATCGCATTGTTTACTTCATGGTTCGGTAAAGGGGTCCTAAAAAGCCACGCCCACAGAAACACCAGCTGCCACCACTAGTTGATTTAGCCACCAGTTGATCTATAACACCGGTCAATGAGGAAAACAGCAGATCCTCACACCCTCAGCATAAATATAGCTGTGGACAAGATCACTGATGCCTATTGTTCTTGCAAGGCTGGGTAAGTCGGGTATTCATGTTTTGAGGGTTACTTTTGAAATCAGTGATTTCTGTTGTTGGCAAATGTTTGTGCCTAGGCCTGATACACTGTACTCAGTGCTAGGGTGGCTAACACGATTACAGTTTAATAAAAAGCCTTTTCAGGTAAAATAAAATCTTTAATGCATGTCTGATACAGTACACATTGCATATTGATCTGCCCAGCTAAGGTAAGACTGTGTAACAGACAGGCTGTTGGTATTAAAGGGGAGAATCTCATGGTCTGGTCACCATCCTCCTCTGACCTTAACCCTATTGAGAACCTTTGGAGTTTCCTCAAGCAGAAGATCTGAGGGTGGGATGCAGTTCATATGAAACAGCAGCTCTGGGAAGGTATTCTGACATCCTGCAAAGACATTCAAGCAGAAAATATCCACAAACTCACAAGTTCAATGGATGCAAGAAATGTGCAGGTGATATCAAAGAAGGGGTCCTATGTTAACATGTAACTTGGTCTGTTAAGATGTTTTTGATTGAAATAGCTTTTGATTTTATTAAATGTGACTATGTTGAACATTTGTATAATGATCCTTTGCAGTTCTTTATAATCCATACAGTATTTAGAAAATCTTCTATGCATAACAATTTGGAACAGTGCATTTTTGGAGTTTTTTATTTTTGAAAAAAATACCATTCTCATTGGAAGGTTTGTTCAGTAAAATTTGATGTATACTGTAATGGTTCTTGACTTGAAAATTATACTGACCGTCATTTGCATTGACCATTTACAAAAATCTGAAAAAATATCACTTGCATGACAATTTGGGACATGTTGTAAGTGTTGCTCATTCTCAAAAATACAAACCCCTCTCTTCAGATATCTTTATGAATAAGGCTTCAACCATTTCAGACTTCTCTGTTAATTAGAATGAATCCAAAACATTTTCTGTCTCAAGTATTTATCTCAGTTAAACCATCCCATTACAGTTGGGAACATCTTGTACTTGGGCGTTGATATTTCCAACAGGTTGAATGAGCTGACACAATTAAAATTAGATGCCATTACTCAAATCAGTAGAGGACACTCACAAAGTGAATGACTCTGTCTCTCCTATAAGAAAAATCTATTTTCTGACTCCACATAAACCACCACAGATTTTCTTCAAAAGCTTAGATTCTAGGAAAAAAAAAGAACATTTAAACCTCCACATATTGCATAAGCTTAAAAACTTTACAAAAGGCTTAAGGTTTGGATCAACCAGGCTTTTATAAATATCACCAGGCAAACAGGTTGGTGCTCCAGGTGGCAGTGCACATAAAAAAAATAAAGTGCCAGAAGGTAATCATATTTCTATGTTTAGCAAAATAATCACCTGGTGAATCCTTAAAATTAAGTTTGAGCCAGCGATTTAATTCAGTTTAATTCAGTTTATTTATATGATGCCAATTCACAAAAGATGTTATCTCAAGTCACTTTACAATACATATTTCAATTCAATTCATTCATTCCAGTTGATCCTAGTTATCAACAATACAATAAGCTAAATTAATTATTCAAGGTAGATTAAAAGGTTTCTGTCTGAGGAAATCCAGCAGATTGCATTGAGTCACTGACTGCAAGCATTCACTCCTGTTCCACAAGTACATAGCAACAATTGCTTGCTCCAAATTATTACTGAGTAGTTTTTCTCGCTTTCTTCTTCTACTACTCTCCAGTTTCCATTATTTTCTGTTAGTTTAGCTGTTAACTTTTTGTTTTCTCTCGGTTATCTTTCTTACACAGAGGCTACATCTGGTCTGGCGTTCTGTTTGACTGATTCCTTCTTGGAGGAGGGCATCAGCTGAGATAATGCAACAATGCATCAGCAGATTTTTTTCCTTCTTTTGCTATTAACTTTTTACTTTCATGAACATAATAATCCTACATCAGTTCATCTGTTTCTTCTTGTGCATTCTGCTCTGTCTTCTCAAACCCCCAGTCGGTGGTGACAAATGGCCATTTATCTTGAGCCAGGTTCTAGTTCTGCTGGAGTTTTCTTCCTGTTAAATTTCTCCACTGTCACTACACGCATGTTCGGTATGAGGAATTGCTGTAAAGTCAATGGATTTCTAAAAGACAAAATGAAATATCTGGGCTTATTTGAGTCCACCACAACCTTGAAGTTTTCCATTACAGAGTGTCCTGCAAACATCTGGGAGAGTTGATCACAGCTGCTACATGCTCACAGCCCACCCACACTGCCCACACTCCCTTAAGTACATCCATTTTAATGGAGACACTTACCACTGGGGTAAAGCAGAACTTCACATTAAGCGATTATAATGCAACTTGCCAGTGGAGAAGCATCTTAAGTCCTCATAATCAATCTTCTCTATCGTATGTCTCAAACAGGAGATTCACAGTAATTAAAAAATAGGTGGCCCAGATTTTCATAGTGATTTGATTTTATGTCACTTTCTACTTTAAATATTACATAAAAAATATAAATGAACAAAGATAGCTTAATGAACCTCTGAGCAGAAACAGAAAGGCTGTGTTGTTCAATGCTAGCTTGTGTATTATAGGAAAGTTTAACGGATGAGTGATTCTTAGTTAACCACTGGATATTTTACATGATAGAAGAACATAACATGAAGTTATTCTAGAGTTAATGTGTGACTTAAATTAGCTGGAATCAGCCCAGTTACAGATTTGGATTTTATGTAGAGACCTTTAGTCAGGAACAAAGGAAACTGTGGTGGACACTTTGGTATAACCAAACAACAGCAATAATAATATAGTTATGTTCTGTGTTGTTCCCACACGTTATCTGCTTGATTTCCATTGATAGAAAACTTTTTAAACTCATTTGAATAATAAACTGAGCATCAGTTTATTATACTAATCAATGTCAGGGAAAAAGTCTTAGCATCAGTGTGGATGAGAAAAGAGAAATCCAAACTTCTGAAATTGATTACGTTTTTGTGACATTATCAGTTCACTTCTGTTAATATTTCTCATCCAAAAAAAAGGTTATAGGATTGTATTAATTAAATGTTACAAACTTGGATTTCTGTAAATTGAATAATAAACACTTACAAGGGTAAGTACATGTAAATTGAATATTATCTTCACTGTGTAAAATTCTCCATGTCTTTTCTGTCCTGATGGAATCTCTCCTCCTTCTCATCACTCATTGATCCAGATGTCAGAACAAGTTATGCATTTTGATTTTCATGTTCCATCCATAGTTTAGAAAGTTGACCTGATTGAACAAAGTGTTGAGATGCTTTACCAAGGCCGAGAAAGAGTCACATGCTGTTAGACAAAGGGCCCANAGCATAGCGGAGCTTAGTTTCTATGTAAACATGACGTCTTTCATGTCATGACGTCTTTGACGATTGACTCTCTGCAGAGTATTTCTGAGTCGATTAGTGTAGCATTTCTGCCAGATTTTCACAAAATATCAGCCATGACAATGGACAGGGGAACCAACAAGTTCATGTCATCTGTTTTGGACGACATCAAGGTGTTTGAGCCACGCGATGCCTCCAACATTGTGCGCGTCACAGCAAAATGCTACCGGGAAAACAGCAGATCCTCACACCCTCAGCATAAATATAGCTGTGGACAAGATCACTGATGCCTATTGTTCTTGCAAGGCTGGGTAAGTCGGCATTCATGGTTTTGAGGGTTACTTTTGAAATCAGTGATTTCTGTTTTTGGCAAATGTTTGAGTGTGCCTAGGCCTGATACTCGGTACTCGGTGCTAGCGTGGCTAACAAGATTACAGTTTAGTAAAAAGCCTTTTCAGGTCAAATAAAATCTTTAATGTATGTCAGATACGGTACACATTGCATATTGATCTGTTCACCTAACGTAAGACTGTGTAACAGACAGGCTTCAAGGTGTAGAAGTTATATCGGTACTGCCATTATGCTGTACTTAGCTAAAAGGTTTTCATAATGGATGTATTAATTATTGACTTTCTTTTTGTCATTCACTAAACACAAAGAAAGCAAAGCAATAATACTTTCACCAGCACACACTCCTTTGTTCTTATTGATCCGACGGTTGAGCTGCAAATGCGGTCGTTCACAAGCTTTGATCCAAGCTAGGCATTCCGTTTCAGATTTTGGAAATCTGTGAATTTTAGTTCCACAAATACTATCAGGATACCTGACATCGCCTGTACAGACTCCCCACTGACAGTGGAGAACCATTCTTTTTCGAGTCCTGACGCAAAAACTTTCTGCCGGTCTTCTAGTCCACAATGTACATTAGCATGTGTTTACTACTGTGGCTTGTGTTTGTGAGACGGTCACGCAAGTGGTAGCTGCGCAGTGACGTGAAATGGGCATTAGCCAATGAAATGCGGCCCCTGTGGTAAGGTCCATCCTGGAGGTAAGCTTTTTATGTTCCAACAAAGATGCTAGTTTTATAAATAACAGACTATGGGAGAGATGGCTTGCTCTGTTTAATATTCAGTTTTCCTGCAGCTAATTCCAGTTGTCATAGTAACACATCCTGCTTCATGGTTTGAGTAGTTCAGGAGCAGATCATCTGTTAAAAAAATGTAAAAAATAAATTAAATAAAAAATAAAAAGATGTGATAAATAGAGTAGATAACGTCTTACACTTCAACACAGTGAAAAATGATAACATGTGAGCTGACAAGCCGAAAAATTAAAAGCTGAAGAAGACTGCTTGTCAGTAGAAATGATCAGATCTTGTAAAATGCATCGTAGACTCAGACCTCAGCTCTATCCAACTGTTTACAGCCCCTGGTGTCAAATTAATATTGATTTTTGCTTTGTCTTTGCAGGACTTGCATAAAGGTAATCAGAGCACAGACAGACTTTCATCCTAAGAGACCTAAACTGTGTGTAAATTTATAAAATTTATAAAATTTATAGTAGAAACTCTGGCCTGTCACTTTGGATAATATGAGTTACAATAACATCTAATTTCACTTTGGAATTGATAAAGTATTTTTGAATTTGATTTTAAAATAGTGTTCCTACATTCTAGTGAAGCATATGGGATTTGATTTATGGTAGTTATGGATTAGTCTAAAGGGAAATATAAACATTTTTCTTCCGCATTGTAATTTATGTTGTAACCCTGAAGTGTTTCCTGCCTGAGCAAGAGGCTGTTAGCTGCCATTCATTCCTGTATATTATGAAAACAGCTTCCACATAATTCATTGCTGCTTACAATGTTGTATTCAATGCTTCTCCTAAATTATGACTGAAGGTAATATTTTATTTAACAGATGAAGACAACAAGGACTTCTATTTTTCAAGGTTCTGTATAATGGCTTAGAAAGTTTCCTGGCCTCTCAGATATACAGGGCATGAGGAAAGTATTCACAGCACTTCACTTTTTCCACATTTCGTTACCTTTCAGCCTTATCCCAAATTGCAATTTCCTCATATGGTGGTCTTTTGCAGAATTATATAAAAAAATCACATTTACATAAGTATTCACATTATCATTAAGGAGCATTTGTGTGTAGACTTAAAGAAAAAGACAAATTTAATACAATTTGGAAAAAGGCTGAAACGGAACAAAATACGGAAGAAGTGCAGCATTGTGGATTACGGATGCACTGTATACTGCTTTAAATATTCAAAGTTTCATCTTGGTCATCAGTGCCTATATTCTAAAACCTAAGACAGACACTTACATTTTAGATTTGCTTGGCAGAAAAGACTCTCACATTCTCCAGTCTCACATTAGTTGCTTGTATCAGGCAGTAATTAATGGGGGATTTGTTTCTTTTGCAGTCATGGATAAAATTTACCACACAATCAATATGACGTTTGGACTTTCGATGAGCCATTGCATTGTGTTTATTCTTGTCTTTTACAGCCATTTGGCAGAAGATCTACTGGTTTGTTAGAGATCATTGTCCTACTAATGTCTCACTTTGGTTTGACTCCATAATATTTGTTAATTCTTGTGGAACTTTGTAACTTGATAGTTGTCTGGCCCTATAACTGCAAAACCAGCTCATATCATTATGCCTCTGTCACCTTATTTTTTATCAGGTGTTTATGCTGATATGCTTTGTTTGATTACTTCAATATGCTCTTTGTTCTCATCTGTCTGTAGGATTTTGAATGAGACGTTTTGTAGTTTACACAAATGCAACCCTACAGACAGTCATCCTGCCATAGTTTCTGTATAAAGGCTTATACAGAACATACTTCTTCAGTCTTTTTTCCATTTCTCCACTCACAAACTTAAACATTTAACATAAGATGGAGCTTGTGGGTATTATACAGATTGATCATTTTAGTTTGGGATGAACTTAATGGGACTGATGTTGCTTTGAAATTGGCGGAGATCTTAAAACGATACTTTCTCAGGGCAGAGTGATAGACTTCAGGTTGTTTGAACATAAATCTACAACCATTCCCTGATTGATAACCATTGATTATAACTTCTCAAAGATCACTACTGACATTGACATTATGTTAACACACGGAGTATATATGTGCTAGACTTATAAACTTCCAAAATTCAAGCTAGTGGAAATAGCTATATAAGAGTTTGATCAATCAATCAGGAACAATTGATTAGTTGTGCTGAGCTGTTATTCTCCTAGAATCCTATAAACACTCTAAGGGTGAACTTTGCTTTGTCACTGTAATGTAAAATCCATTTCATTTTTTGATGCTACAAACGGTACCTTGAAAAAGAAAAGAGCAAAAAAGGGTATTTGAAGATACAAAAAGAGATAAGTGACCTTTAAGGCAAGGGAAAACAGATGAAATTAAAAGTATTTTGACAAAATAAAAGAAATAAATATTCAATAGTCATGGAAAAGAACACATTTGTCATTTTGCAGAAGGTTTAATCCATCAAGTGCTTATCCAGGAGAAATAGATTCTGTCAGATTGATTCAGTCATCAATCTGACAGAATCTGTGGGGAGAGCAAATGATTAGGGTTATGGTGAATAGACCATCCAATCTCAAAGACCTGGAACAGATAAAGATAAATTGTTAAAATGCTTGTGGAAAAAAAATGTAAAAAGCTGAAATGCCAACAAAGCTTTTTCCATTGATTTTTGTAAAGAGTATTAATAATTTCTAACATGCTATTGTCAAATAAGATCTAAAATATTTTTTTCCACATTTGTTGAAATTGCAGTCTGTGAGGATTTCAAATAATTTTGTGCTTTTGAAGCTCAATAATTTATGAGTTTGCTAACATTTAAACCTGTGTAGACATGAATAAAAGCTTTTTTTCTTCTTTTTATATTGAACTATGCAGATTTTAGAATATGAGCATGTCGCTCCATTGTTTTCACATACCATGGTACAGTGAGATTTAGTACCTCCTGTGGTCTCCTTCACCTCTGCATCACTGTGCACTCTGGACATCTTTACATAGAGTACAACTCAGTCATTGGTATGATATTATTTATAAAACTAACCTGGGTATCTCTCCTTCTTATGCATCCTGTCTTAACTAGGAAAGTGGAAATTACAATCTTAGATCTATGGATGTTCTGCAATTTGTTGATTCCAAAGTATGAACTCAACTGCAATAAATCTTTTACATTTTCAGCACCTCGTATCTGGAAAAACTTGCAATCTAGGCTTCGATTTCACACCTGCGTTACATTTTATGGGGTTAAAAATATAGCAATATCATTTTTACAATGTGCATATTTTTCCTCTGAGCAAATTGTAATTAGTGCTGCTGTCTTTGCCAGGTCTCACTTGTAAAAGGGATTTCTGATCTCAGTAGGACTAACCTGATTAAATGAAGCTTAAATACATATTTATGATGTCAGAATCACCAGCAATAAAGTCATGATAGATTCAAACAGAAATTTATGTTAAGTCTTTTTGTTATTTCTGTCAGCTGCACACTTTCTTATCTTTCACTAAACTCGTGGGTAGGAAATTTATGAAAAGCAACCAGCAGATAGAGCTGCAAAAACAAAGAGCGTGCCCAGTGCTGGTCAACGTTAACCCCATTAATGCTGCCTCCACGGCTCATCATTATCCCAGAGAAATCTAAAGCTCAATAAAATGCAAATCAAAATTACGGCTGTTTTCACATCACAAGATTTATACCTTGAAGTGCATCAATCAATGGGATTCACTGAGATAGAAGGTTATGTTGAAAGAGCGTACAGTAATGGAATATGAACTAGGCAACATTAAATTATGTCTGTGCGCCGTACAGTTTGATATCAGGTGTTTTAATCAGCTCAGCAGGCTGAATGTGATGGGGGTTTGCTCATGTTTAACTTGATTTAGTGTAGAACCAGCCTAATTTTTACTCATTAGGGAGGGAATTTATTTCCTTCTCGCATGTTCCTCAATAGGAAACAACAAGGGAAGCGCTGACAGCATTTAAGAGCCAATTATTTTCCAAGACCATTTAATGAGGATATGGAGAGACTGTTTTTTTATGTGTCTCCTTGGGTGTTTATTTTGATTCACCCTGGTGTTGAACTGGGGCATTTACAAGCACACCACCAATAACCTCAACAACCCCTCTTACAGAGAAATTTTCCCCTGCTTCCTGTGCTTTCTTACACTCACATTTTAATCCAATTCATTACTTTACGAGCCCTCACCACACTCAGCTGTCAGAGGAGACAAAAACCTTGCCAAATATGGATGCATTTTTGTTCCCTCGGATCTGTGCTGCCCTCCCCTGGGGGTAATACACCCCCATCTCTCTCTGCACGCACATGCACTGACACCCTCCACCTCTTCATCCCCCAACCCATTTAAAAGGGTGAAAAAATGGGGCTGCTTATTGTGTCACCTCTTCCATGGGAGGAAATGGCATTCTGGAAGAATGAAACTGAATTCACCCACAGCTTTTGAAAAAGGTAATTCTCAGTCAAAGGCAGTTGGAGATCTACACTAAAATATTTAGAACAGATTAATTAATATTTGAAGTAAACAAGAGAATGGATGGTGGATGAATTTATTTAAATGTATTTTTTTGGGGGGGTTGGAAAAATCCAAAGTCCTTTGGTCTATTGTGTTTTTTTAAATGTACTGTACAAAGAAGTTTTAATCCCATGCTGACATCCATTATCTGCTTGGTGCCAGAAAGGATCACGTTTTTATACACAAATGTACCTTCAGGGCTTTGTTAGAGTTGATTATTATTTTAATGTCTTATTTGAATACTGTCTATAAAACAAAAGCTGCAGTCTCTTTTATTGTCACTATGTAGATTTAGATCCTGCAAATGCTGATAATGTGCACAGTCTAATTCTAGTTTCTTGTTTATATATGTGTACAGCTCTGGTTCACATACAATTTTATGAAAAAAGTATATTTATAACTGTTAACAGTGGTTAAAATAAATGATTTGAGTCAGAAGAGAAAGTAATTTCAGTCAGTGTTATTATCACATTGACCTGTTTTATGTTCTGCCCATCAACATACAGACATATTCAGTGAATCAGAATATGCTTTCTGTTCAGGTTCATTTGTCAGATTACAAAGACATTTTGAAAATAACCACCTGCATTGTTGCTAAAGAAATGTACTGCACAAATAAAATAGTTTGAGCAGGAACATGTATTTTTTACTGCTCAGATGTAGTATTATAATCTTGAATGTTGTGCTTGTATTAACTGTCTGTGTAAAATTATCTATAACACATGTTTCACTTAGAGGATAAAATTACTGAAACAAATGAACTTTTCAAAACCATTCCATGTTTTGACTTTTTATGGTGATAATTACCATCAATTATCTCTCCCAAAAATCTGGTTTCATGCACAATTTCAATTTCATCATAAGACTGACATTTAATGCACTGTTTAGTAGATATTTTATTTTTCTGTACTTTAGTGTCATCCATCAGTTATTGCACACTCAATCAGGGGTTGAGTCTCTGTTTAAATGAAACCATTACTTTAATGGTAATGGTTTCAAACATAATGTTTAGTATAAATGACACATAATATGAAAAGTTTAGCACCCAGCATAGCACCTTTTACGCCAAAAGTAATATTCACCAATAATATTAGCAGTTGACAACATTGTTGCACTTCAGACACTGAATGACTGTAATTCAGTTTTAATTTTAGATTTAAAATATATACATCAACAATTTGACAATTTCAGTTTAACTTGACCTTTGTGATTTACACATTTATTCAGTTAAGTTACATCAGTATTTGGACTGTCCATTATAGTGACAAACTGAAAAGTCAGAGGAGATTAATGTATTTACATAATAATATACTTAACATGACAGAAAGCTTAAAATAAAAACCCCATGTCAATCTCTTTTACAAAAAGCTTTCTTAACAGTCCTGTCAGTCAGAGTTATTCTGTTCTTTCAGATGTTATTTTTCTGCTGCTACACTGGTACCAATTACCCTGCATGAGTGATGGGCGACAGTCCAGGGAGCATGGGCATACAGCGGGTCACCGGTGCTGGGGTCTCAATTAACACACACAACCACATATGGGATCAGGCATGGCCCTTATCTCGTATTTATAGAATAACACAGAGACAAACACAGTGCATTGTCAAGAGGCAAGACCCTTAAGGTCAGCTGTTGCTACTGCCTGATGTTTGTAGCCAGAGCACAGGGATGAAGAGAAGAAGAGAAAAAGAAAACTTGAAAAAGTAAGTAGAGGGAATGTTCAGCTGAGAGTGTCTGCTTGTCTGATTGTTAGGTTTCTTTATTTAGCCGGAAAGCCAACTTGTTTTCACGCATTTAAACGTGCTGAGCTTGAAATATGTTCTCTTGATAGGGTGCCAGTCATTTTGTCTCTTTTTCATTCTTTAGTCTCATATTTTTGGTTGTTTCTTCCTTGACTCTTACAGTTACAAATATACATCCCATGAATACAGGACCTTCCTTACTATTTATGTGTCAGTCTACTATAAGAAACATGGTGTTATGACAATAATAAATATAGGCCTGGTTTGTTCCCAGGTCATAATCTGCCTTTTTTCATGAGTTAGTTAGATTAACTACTGTGCAATGCACCAATTTGAGTAAACAACCAGTATTGTTTTCAGTGTTTGAAGGAATATGATACTTTATCTTATGAGCAATCCCCTCCTCCTCACAGGCTTCAGCATAATGAGCTTCTGCCTTTAAAAAATTACAAATGATAACTCATATGCTAATGGCCGTGGCATTTTCGTCTTGCTTCATTATGGAGATTTAATGCAGACAGAGGAGCTTTCAAATCACTTTTTAGGACAACTGAAGCGCAATCAAAGCTTGCATTAGGAGGGTTCGTGAGGTGACTCTTTGTGGGACTCAATTTGCATCTTAAATCTAACAACTGTAACTGCACAAAACACACAGCGTGCATGCAGATTGGTCTAATTAGAGTGTATCCTGTCCTCCTGAGCGTCCACATATTTTAACGGTGCCTGCACTTGTCAGAAATAGCTTCATAACATATGATAATGTGTGACGATGAGACCAGTATGAAAAACAAGGTCATGCCCTACATTTTACTCATGAAGGTAGAGTACCGTGTGATTCTCAATACAGAGCAACTAATAAACAATCCACTACACAACGAGGAGCAACTAGAGGCTCATAGCTACCATGGAATACACTCATATTTGATGCGGGTGCATGGAGACGCCCAGTTATAGCAGCAACCTCTGCTAAAAAGGTCGGTGTGAGCATCAGTCAGGGCTGTTTTATTAAACACAGAAAGGCTGAACTATGACACAAAACCACAGTAACTCAATTGCAAAATAAGTTTTTGTAGCTACGCTTTTTCTCTCACTTTTAGCTATAAAACACTTACAGAAAAAGTAATTACACATAAATAATTACCCATAGTATTACTAAATGCTGTGTTTTATATCCTATTACTACAGATCGGACTTTGTTTGGCATTTACTAATAACAAATTTGAAATTGTAAAGCCTCTAACAGTTCAGTAAAAGATTTCTTTTTGTATGTCCATATCTACTTGATTAAAGACGAGACTGAAAATGGCAGTATAATAACCTTTTACTTTGTGGGACACAAAAAATGTAGAAAATCTATTCTGTTTTTAACTGCTGTTGGCAGGTCTGACTTTTTAAAAAGAAGACAAAGCATGTTCTTGATGAATTGTATCAGGAGGGGAATTTTTTTAAATCACAAAAACAAAAAACTGGACAAATGATTAAAATCTTAATAAATCAGAAAGGAGGGTTAACTAGAACTTGCTTAGCCGTAGTTAGTTGTGCTTCTATCATTAGAAATCAATTTTTGTAAAAATAAACAGTCTTTTTTTCTGGCATCTGTTCTGTGCTGGAGAGACAAACTGCTTTCACCTGGAGCTAGAGGCGGCTCCTATGGAGGAGAACAGCCAGTCAAAACGTTATGACTCAAATGTGTCTGAAACTCTGAAGTTAGCTGTAACTATAAAAGAGAAGTTTCAACTATTAGGAAAAAAAATAGCATCTGAATAACGTGAACTACAGTTTCTTCCCACTATTTGTTTGACAGGGTTTGAATAGATGAACCCACAGTTGTGTTCAAAGCCAATATTTACTACTGAATCCATGAACGCCATGTAGATTCAGTTCTTAAACATTTTTTATTTCTAATCATATTAGTGAAAATTACCGTTTTTAATTTGTCCTGTTTTCTACGCTGCTGGTACTGCAGGTGATTTGGCCAAATGTTTGCAGGGATAATGCAATAAATAATATGATTTTTGCAAAAAAAAAAAAAAAGAAAAGAAACAGAGGGAGTTAAAATTTAATTGGATGTGATGTAGGTCATGGAAAGCTAAACTGGTTCCAGATAAGAAATGGAAATATAATTGCGTTGGTAGAGAACAAACTCTGAGCTTTGAGTTGAAGAAGCTGAGTTTAAAGTTTCAGAAAGGCTTACGTCATTAAGTTCACTAATCTTAAAGAAGCTAATTTTAGAGTGTGTTCAGAGGCCTAACTAATCATTAGCACAATACTGATTTATATTTATTTACCATGGCAACGAGTACTAAAAGTCATTAAACAATAGAAAGAGCAGGTTCTACTTCAGTCTTTTAAAGAAAATTTGGTTATGCAACAAAGCAGGAGTAGGAAGAGAGAGCAGATTCATGGTGACTTTGAATACATTGCTGCTCTAATTTAACATTTGTCCATATTTACAATTCAAGCTAGAGTCTAGATGGTGTCTTGAATAAATAAATTATATTTCATTAGATGTAATGCAAAGCAAAAATGGGCCATTAACAAATATAGAAATGAATCTATATACATATAACACATAATTCACAATTTGAATGCAATTAATATTTGTTCCAAGCTCATACAAACATAAAGTCCATGGTGAATTGTTGTGTGTTGACACTGTATGTAAATAGCAGTCTATTGTCACATTTACATCCTCTCACATTTAGAAGTTCAGCAAAATGAGTTCAAAGGATGACTCTTCCCAGTCACAACAAATGCTTTAATGATTTATGTTAGATGGAAATATATCAGGTGTACCTTATGGGTTTGTGTTTAAACCTAACTCTTCTGGAATTTCCTCTGTTGTGTTTTGTACTGAGGACTAATGGGCAGCTTCACCTCAGATTTATTCACTATGCTTTATAACCTACTGTTACATTTGCGTCATGTGCTTCTGTGTTATTTCATCAAAGAACATAAATAAATCTGTGTGGGTTCAGTAAACACTTTGATTATTGTTATATGGAACACCTGGGAACTCAGGGAGCTCCTCAGTTATTAAAAGCTTCGCTACAAACTAACCTCTCTGCTCTCTTGCACAGGCCTGCTGACACTTTCTGTTTTGTTATTCATTTTGCTTGCAAATTACTCTTACATATACATTCCCTACTCAGGCAGACAAATTATTTAACTTACTTTCACTTCTCATATTAGGACCTTTGTGTCATGTGTTATTTTGTTCTAACTTCTCAGCAAGGTCATGATTATATACAAACATAAAGGTGAATTGTTGTCTGTGAACATTGTGTGTTGGTAGCAGTAATGTCCTTTTTTTAGCAATGTCCTTTGAAACAATTTCAGTTACTTTGTTTTGATCAATCAGCCAATCGTAGCCTCATACTGCATAATTTCCGTCTGCACCCTGTGACTTAAATGGAAGGTCTATTTATGTTGTACATTGTTCCATAAATCTGTAGTTTGTTCAGATCTCATTTTGTTAATTTAAGCACTACTGCCTCTTTTTCCAACTGAGCTGTCACAGATTCTGGCTTTTAATGGTCTTGAATCGGCTGCAATTTGTCCAAAGATGGTCTGACCAGATTGTGCCATGCTGGGGCACCCAGTCCTAGAAACATTTGCAACTGTCATGAATATGAAAAATCTTTTTGACTGTGGAAGAATGATTAGCAAAATGTTTAGAATTGGCCTTTCAACTCTTCTTAGAGTGAAAAACACCAGAACATTTCCCCATAAGACCTGCTCAGAGTTTAATAATACTAGATAGTTTAGATTTTTCTTTTGCTAACGTTTTATTTTTTGTCTGTTTTCTGTAGTTCATTTATATTGGTAATCAATTGACAATTTATCCTCCCAGTCCCTGCCCCTCTGGTTCTCAATTCCCCTCCCCCCTTACAACCAGGAGATCAGAGTGTCAACAATGCCTATTACAAAACCATCTTCATACTAACCCAACCCCCAACGGCCACCATGCAAATCTGCTACTTTTTCTGCTTCCTCTATGTGTTTATGGTGTTTAAGAAGTCAGATTTATGTCTTGCATTTTGTGAGCTCAGGTTCTGAAAATGTGCAGAGCTATTTCCTAGTAGCAACAATCGCTCTGGAATGGAAATAAAGCTACCAAAAGACACAAAGCAGAAAAACCCTATTCTACACCAAAAGTATTGAAACAAGTTGTAATTTTCTATGCTAATGAACAACATAAAAACCTCTAGAGGCAATCTACTTCCAATATGCTGGTAGCACAAGGAAAGAGGTGAATTTGAATGTGATCTTCAGAAATTTGCATTTGTTGTTGCCCTGCAGAGGGTTACTTTTCTCAGTAATATGCTTAATGCTTCAGATCACCCCTCCTCCATTGAAAATTTGAGCCACAAATACACAATCACACAATTCAACAACCCTGAACTCACATCAGTAAACACAAACCTGGAAGAGAGCCAGCAGCTCCATTGTGTGAGATTTGATCATCTGTGCTGCTTCTGTGACCCGAACCATTCTGTTTCCTAATGAAAAGTGCATTTGGACAGGGAGGAATTCTGCCTCCCTGTCCCATGTTAGCCTCTAAGCTAGCACTCTACACAAGGGACTAAAGGAATACTTGTTCTCAGATAAAATGAAAATGACCACGGCAATGCATCACATTAGATATTCACAGCAACCATTAGCAGGCAGGTTGAAGGGAGTCTCAGCTGAAATTAGACCCCAGTAAAAAGGCTGGACAGAGGAAATCTCCAGAGGTCTGGAAGTGAGTTTGTGCCAGCAGGGATTCATAGAAATTGCCTCCATTCCAGTGTGCTGATCAGAAATAAAAAAATAATAATAATAATACAATTTAAATTTCATATTGTGCCATAGTGCTACAGCTCTGGTGAAAACCTCCTTGATCACATGCTACTTTTTTCTGCTTCAAGGCCTAATATATATATGGCTGCTTCAACAGTAATAGACTCATGGGAAATAAACTCTGTGACTCCATCGCTGTTTCTGCTTCACCGATGGCAGTTTGTTGGAATTACTCTCAATTTTGAAAGAAGGTCATTATGGCCTGCTCTTTTGGGGGAACGCTGGAACATCTGTGGTTTTATTTTCTGAGTATTTTCTTTGCCATGTGCCACATTTAGAGAAATCAGAACTCCCATTATATGGTAACTGCACACTGTTGACTTCACTGCTCTGCTGTAAACCTCAACATTGCTGGAACCTGCCAGTAAACAAACTCAAAGAACTTTTTAGCAATGTCCTTTGAAACAATTTCAGTTACTTTGTTTTGATCAATCAGCCAATTGTAGCCTCATACTGCATAATTTCCATCTGCACCCTGTGACTTAAATGGAAGCCAATTTAAAATGTGTTCATGAGCTACATCTGCTGCAGTTTAGAAATTAGAGCTGACTCCAACATTTGCAGTGACCAGAACATCAAAGGCTGCTGATATTTACATTTCTGTGAAACTGAAAAATTCAAAGGGATTTACTTAAAGTGTAATATGGAAAAGTGCCTCATAAACAAATCAAGAGGAAAAAAATTGTAAAAAACTAAATACTCCTCTTAATCAAACTAAATCTACTAATAATTTAATGAAAAAGACAACTACACAAGCAAACCTAACCAAAGCTGCTTCATTAAGAATCTGAGTAAAATCGACCCAAATCTTAGATTCTTCAAGAGTTTAAATTAAGAGATTAGTACTAACATGAGGGAGGGAAATGAAGGAGAAAACTGGAATTCAAACACTTAAAACCAAACCTCAATTTGACTTTTTCAAGTATTTTCAGACAATTATTTCATGAACAACCTTCAGTAATCAACAGCCATTGTGGCTGAATAATAATCAGAGCAGTAGTGTAATGTTGGCCAAAACTGCTAAGACATAAATACTTTTGGACAAAAGAATCTGTGTGTGTGTGTTTTTTAGATAATAAAAGATGTTTTCATTATTAGCAATAAGAGTAGTATTTGGGTTACATTTTCCTTAAAACACTTGCTGTATTTTAATAAGTAATTTAAAAGCATTCTTGGGTGCACCAAGATCTGCTTTTTAATAAAATTAACTATATAGATGTGGTCATAGTTAAAGAGAAAGCAAAAACTGTAGTCATGAGAAGAGAAATACTTTGCATTGTTCTGGTTAACAAGATTTGAATTTGTTAGCAATAACGTTGCCCTGTGCTGGTTGCTAAATTAATATCATTGTTGAACTACAGTCAGATGCTGCATTTATGGCATCGCTTTCATAGAAAACGTCTCTGGAGGAAATGAATGAATTTGGTTCACATTAACATCTTGAGAAAGAGGAATGCAGTTATTGTAG
This sequence comes from Poecilia latipinna, assembly GCF_001443285.1. Lineage (NCBI taxonomy): Eukaryota > Metazoa > Chordata > Actinopteri > Cyprinodontiformes > Poeciliidae > Poecilia > Poecilia latipinna. The sequence continues at coordinate 130,831 of NW_015114122.1, forward strand.
GTGAAAGGTCAAATTTGACATGTTCTGTGCATTACATCTCATTATTATTATCTTATTAATGTGTGAACAAAAATAGATTTCACAGGAGCCACAGAAACTGGTTTTGAATACATCATTTTAACTCATAACAGCAGTTCAAAAGCTTAATGTTAAGCTTCACATTTTCAATAAGGACTACTTCAGCATTGTAGTTTAAATTCTTCAGCTCTTTTTATGGTGTGGTAATAATTGCTGATTTTGTCGTTTTAAAAATGGCTGCATTTCCCCACACTTTCCACAATCAGCTTAAACTTTTCAGTGGCCATTCATCCTTTTTCTTGGCTAACTTATTGATCATTGAACTCACATTTCTCCAACTATCTCACCTTTTGGGGTGCATTATGTGTTCAAATCGATATGCCTTCACTCGACTTTAAAAGGTTGATGATGCTGAAACACAATTGATCCATTAATAAAATATTCAGGTTCAGTCTATAGTAAACAGAAGAATGAACACTCAGGCACATGCATTGATTGGCCTACAAGTTCACACACTGAGTACAAGCACCCAATCTGCCTCTGCTTGAATAATACATCAAAGGTCAATAATAATAAGATGTTTGGTCAATAAAGATTTTTTTGGACCAATTGAACTTGTTCCATCTTTTTATTTAGATTATTTTTCCATTTTTTCATTAACCTTATTTTTTAATTAATTGTTCTTTTCTAACACCAAAATGTTTTCACTTTGTTTTTCAATCATAGAAAAAAAATGGCTTTATTCCAAATTGCTTGAATGTTGTGTCAATATGCTGTCACGCCAATGTCCAAATATCACCCAGTTTAAAATAAATGTAGAAAAGCAGTTGTCAAAAACCACATGAAGAGCATTTATGCTCATGACAACACATGGCAACACCTCAAGGATGAGTGTTTGGTGCACTTCTGTACTCTCTGTGTACATCTTCAACTTTGTGGCCACTCATGATTCTAACATTATTGTTAAGTGATGCTGGACATACAAGCCATAATAAAATAGAATGCATGGATTAGGCAAAGAGCCTGGTGTCATGATATCTGGAAAAAATGCCTCCAGCTGAACATCTGGAGAATTAAGCAGTAAGCAACAGCAAGACTGAAATCCCCTAAACATCAGTGGTTCTCCACTGGAAAAGTGAGGAGTTAAAGCAAGCTTTTCTAACTTAATTACTATCTTTGTCTTGTTTTAATCCCTTAACTGTCACCCCCCAAATGCTTACTTGTCAGTCAAAGGGTCCATGAGGACAGTGATGTCCTCATGATAGTTAATTAAATACTTTTGCATTTAGACATTTAACAATTAGTAATTAGTGTTTATTCAGCATGGATTTAGGGATAACAATACAGTTTTGAATGTGTAATGTGTAATGTGTTTTAATTGAAAAACTTCCATGTTAAATAATATTAAATAGAGACAATTTTAGTGAATATGTCTGAATGCTGAAAAACATCATTTTTGCTTTTGTAGTCTGAAATGATGCTGAGATGTGGAATGGAAGCAGATCTTTCTTCTCTTTGAGAACAAAAATCTCAAGTATGGGAGGTCTTTTAAACCTGATGCAGGGAGAGTACATTCTGAGAGGCTTTAGCACTCTTAAGACGCCCCATGGTGGGAGGTTTCTCTCAATCTTCTGTCTCTCCACAGGGTAGGAGGAGTGTGTACGGATGCATATCTGTGTGCTGTTTGTGTGTAGGTTGAAGTCTGGGTTAGAGGAGGCTGGTAGTGTCTCTTCACTCTCTTAGATCCTTACAAGGATTAAGAAAGAACCTCAGTGATTTAATTTTTCAACAGAAAGAGGTCACTGATCTCTTGAATCTTACTTTGGATTAAATGAAACTCATTTTACTTTTGTCTAAGAAAGTTCTCCAAGTTGTGTTCCACAGCAACAAAAAACAAACAAACATTGCTTGAATAAATGTTTTCCAGCCTGCAGAGCATTTTTTAGAACATTTGACAATTAGTGACCAGTGGGATTTTACTTTTAACTTTTTCAAATTGAAAACAGGGTTTGCGAATGCAGGTGGGAGACTCTCAGCAATTAAATACCTTGAATTGTTATAGGAAATGAAAGGTTCATTAAGGTGTAATTGAGTAGTCATGGTGCTCCCTAATGCAAGAAAACTACACCAAACAATAAACTCTTAATTAAAAATTACAGGGACTTTTCGGAGAGCAGCAGTCACATGTATGCAAAAAAAAAAAAATATTGTGAAAAAGAGAGGTTATAGGTGAACACAGAACTGTTGCAGCACCTTGAAAAGAGTGAAGCATGGTTTGTATCTGGGCTGATGTGATGAGCAGGACTAAACTACCACAGGATATCACAGCTATCAAATATAGAAGATTGATGGATCAACAACAGCCTGATGAACTATTAGCATCAGGCTTAATTTTTCCTCTGACTGAAACTAAACGTGGTTTTAATATACATATAACTTTAGAGTAATCAAGTGTTCAAGCAGCTACTATACATGCAGTGGCAGTAGAAAGTTTATATACACTCATCATGAATGTAATCAGCTTTGGGTCTCTGAGGATACATTCAATTTGTCCTTTTTTCAGGGCTTAACAACTTTCATGAAAACAGAAACAATAACTGTCTGACCAGTAGAATGTTTTCAAAATTTCATGCATACATTTCAACTTATGTTTGATTTAGATATCCCTTAGGAATGGTTTTATTTTTTTTATCTAACTTTGCTGAAAAAAATAATGTCTGGAGATGGTATTCTTACTACTAGATTGGCTTTATTTACTCAGCATTGCATCTACAACTATGCTAACAACATGGAAAAGACATAAGTCTGACTCTAACCACTGAGTCAGACTTAGTCAGACTTAGTGATGATTGATGCCATTTAAACTAGTTGATATTCTGGCACTGATCCGACTTTTAAACAGCGTCCAAATATTATTTTATTTGGGTTCAATTCCAGAAGCTCAGTGATAGTCTTTATTTATCCTTAAACAACTTTTGATTTGTATGTTGTTTTTTTATTTCCAGTTTTTGATAATAGTTTGATTTAAATGAAACTTAGATACAACTATATTCTCCAGAAAGAAAGTCATCCCAAACATACATCAAAACTAGTCTTGAAAAGGAGAAGACAAGGTTCTGGAATAGCCTCTACAATATTCCCCACCAAAATTCCCCACCAATAACGATATTTGCAGATTGTTTTCAAAAGCATAGCAGTAACAGACAGATATGAGTTCTCCCCATTCTCTCAAGAGTAGTGTTGAAATATCCAGCCAGTTACTTTATGAGGAAAAATTGTCAGTTTGTCGCCAGCAGCCTAAGCCTGTGTATCCTGCCTTGTGGCTGGAGACACGAACCGATCGAACCTGTTGTACTTTTATCAGCTCTGTGGTCACAGAGGTTTGGAGAATCGGCCAGCAATCCTTAAGTCTTGCCGTCTAAACCAGACTTAAGACTCACAAGCTCTACTCATCTCCTTTCGACCACTGCCCAAACGCTCT
>NW_015114122.1:137336-162952 GCF_001443285.1 Poecilia latipinna
CATGTTGGGGGTTTTGTGAATTTTCTTCTGGAATCACGATGTTTGTGACTGGAATCGGTTCGTGTGGTGTGCTGCTCCTGCCGTGTGGCTGGAGACACGAACCGATCGAACCTGTTGTACTTTTATCAGATCTGTGATCACAGAGGTTTGGAAAATCGGCCGGCAATCCTTAAATCTTGCCGTCTAAACCAGACTTAAGACTCACAAGCTCTACTCCTCTCCTCAACCACTGCCCAAACGCTCTCTGACTCTGGTCGCTATGGAAATGTTTACATATTCCTTCAAAATAAGATACAGATGCGCCACAAAAACGAACATTTTACTTTTGTGAAATTTTTAACTCATGATAATGACTAACGGGAGCCCTGAGCTTGTTTCTCTGCAACGAGACGGTCCCATCTGGGAGTGATGGGAGACAATAACACCCGAAGTGTTGCTTATATCCACAGCCTGCTTGGTCTCTACGTGGCGAAGCAGTTTGAAGCTTCATTGCCTCATTAGCAGCCGGTCGCCGCATGTTACACAGAGCGGCTTGTAATGTGGGAATCACCTATTGGTCCGGGATAAATCCATCCTCCTGTCTCTTCTCTGGGCCTTTTCCCCTTAGCAAAGAAACTTTCCAAAGACATCTGATCCGTTTCTTACTCATTTTGCTGCTTGTGGGCTCCGTGTTGGTGCGCAAGTAACTGAGAGAATCCGGTTAAAGGATTTTCAAAATAAAAGTTCCTCCAGACTCAAATAATACATAAAACGGAAATATTCAATTATTTCTTGCGCGGCCCGGTACCAATTGGTCCACGGACCGGTACCGGTCCACGGACCAGGGGTTGGGGACCACTGCTCTAGACCACCAACAAACTTGTAGTAACAGCAAAGTGCTCTGTCAGGGACATATGAAACAATCAGATTTCTGATATGAGCTGGAGCTTAATGATTTTTAAGGTCTAAGTAGTGTATGGCATGATAGTTCCAATGAAGAGTCCAATGAAGTGGGTTACATGGAAGTAACACCCACACATATCAACAAGCTGTTCCATAGCTGTTTACTGTGGAGTGCATGCTGCTATCCATGAAACTATTAAAATATTCACATCAAAAAGATCCTGCACATCTCCTGCCCTCATCTTTCCAATATTCTTTGTACAATTCTAAATATATAGAAGTGCAGATCTTCTCATTTCCTGTTTTTTTTTGAGGGGGTGTTAGGGGGATCAACCAAGGAAACAAGCACAGTACAAGTGAGCACAACAACCTCTGCCCAACTTTCAAAGTTGCCACAAAAGTTTCTATCTTGTACAGAATTTATCCCTCAGCCAAAACTTCCTGGCAGAGCACGGGGTGTTTTGGGTGAGGAGGCTGAGCCTTTGTGCAGAGAGCTCAAGGACAGGAGAGCATAACTCTTTTACAAGTTTGATTTATAATTGCAATTGAAAGCTGTGTTTACATCCGTTCTGCAGTCTCTACAGCAAACACTGCAGTTCACAACCTGCAAAAAGAGAAGCCAGAAAATTGAAACCATTAAAAATTTATCTTTTTATGCTGAATGAAGGTGGAGGAAGGGCCAAAGGTTGGCATGGTCACAGAGCATGGTGTTTACATCTGGCTGTACAGCAGTGTGTACAGTAATACCCTCACAGAAGGGTAAGGAAATGTTAAATCACTTCTGACAGCTGAGAAATTCCTCCCATCTCTGCTCTGAGACTGCTGTAAGAAGTTCAGACTCTCTTTGCTGAGAGGCTGCAGGCTAATGAGTAATCACTTGGTGCAGACATGATTATTGTGCTGTGAGTGTTTTTAAATGCCTGCTTGTAAAAACAAACCATTACGTATTTGTTCACCAATTTGTCACAGCTAAACAGAATAAACAAGAACACAGTCAACCAAATGAAAGTCAATGCACCTTTTCTGTTGGTATACAAGGTAAATGCAAGCAGAAATTAGCTACTTCATTAATAATATGTTATTTACAAAGTCAAATACAGCTTAAATGCATCAAAACTGCTACTAACACCGCATCTTTGTGATTGCATCAAAAACATAACATTAACAGACATGCAAATGCTTAATGAGAACATCTCCAAAATGGAAGATATGGCTAAAATTAGGGGCTGCATGTTGGAGAGTGTATGATGTGACATAGCATGTTCTCCAGTGTTCTCACTGCACATGCATGGGTTATCTCTGGGTACTCTGGCTTCCTCCCACTGTCCAAAAACAGCTTGAATACTTCTGCTGGGTCAGGGGTTGGGTAGATTTACCCAATTGGTTGGGTAAAAGACGAAACTTGGAAGAAGCCACATCGCTCTTCACAAGCCTCCATTTTCAACAAGACTGTGAACGTTGCATATCGGACTTCTCCTCTACTTTGAAATAAGACTTGGTAAGTAAAAGAAGATAAAGTTTCAATGTGAATAGGATTTTGTTAATAAATAGAATGTATTTAGAACATGTTTGACATTTATTTTTAATGGTTATTTAAAACGTTTATTACGGTAGGCTGCTCTGACAAAGAGCTTTGGTGTTGCTACAACCTGGCTGTTTTTAAGAAAGACGAAGGGGAAGGAGTAGGGCACAAATTGTCAAGTAAATTCAATTCAATTGTTTAATATAACCTCAATCATATTTGTTTGTAGCTTAACATAGTCAAAATTTTAAAAATCGATTTAGTTTTAAAAGAAAAGATAGTTGACGATTTGTCTCCTGATTTTCGCGGGCTTAGTTCACTAGCTTGGTGCAATATGCGCGCGCATCCTCAGCGGTCTGAGGCGACGTGTTCGGACATAGACATAATATAAGGGTAGACTCCGCATTGGCCACTCCGGCGCAGGAAATACGGCGGCCATCTTGGAGCGGTATACCCTCCTACTTTGCTCAATCAAAACAGTAGAAGATACCTCAGGATGCTTCTATTGATATTACCACTAAGCATATTTAAATATGATGAACTATGTATTAAAAACATACTTAAAAAAATACAATTGTTTATAAATGTTGCTTTGATAGATGTTTGAATATGGTTTCCAGTTTCAAAAAAGTATGTTATGATCGATTAATTGCGCTGATACGTCATTGTGCCTGCTAAACACATAACGCTGAGTGGAGTGGTATACCGCTCCAAGATGGCCGCCCTAAACTCGTCAGCGACAATAGGCGAGAGCGGTCCATGAGGCGTCTATCCTTATATTATGTCTATGTGTTCGAACACCAGCAGTAATGGCGGAGGAGAGCGAGCAGAGCTATTAATAAAGTGGGTATAATATGCTTTTTGGAAAATAAAATAACTTTTACAATGTTATGAGGCGATAAATTAGTTGTATAAACCTGAATTATGTGCTCGGTTTATGAAAAATATGGCTTAATTACAAACGTGATCGGACTTATCCGCTCGTCAGGTGACCGGGCGGAGCGGCTCGTTAAGCCAAGAAAGAACGACCGTCTCCCGGCACATTGCTTTCAAACTCCCGCTGGTTTTCGGCAACGAGCATGTTCTCCCGCGTTCTCCCTGCGCATGCGTGGGTTATCTGGCTTTCTCCCACTGTCCAAAACATGACTGTAAGATACTTTGCTTTCTGCTTTCGCCCAACTACCACTGGAGATACGCACCAGCCTCCCCATAATCCTACAAGAACAAGTGGGTGTAGACATCCATCCATTGTCACGTAAATGGAGATAATCTGTTCTGTCTGGGTTTACCTTTTTGTCTTAATTGTCTTTAATTTGAATAAGACATGTCAGAACATGCATAACTGTAGCTTTAGCATAAACCATACCAGAAGCCAGAAATATCCTAAATGTAAGCCTGTATTTTCTGGATTTTTTTTTTTAACTTAGCAAGTTTAAATAAGCAGCTGGTGGTTCATGAAGAGACTACTAGTAATGATGCATCAAAGACTTGTTTTACTGAGGCATCCACAGTAATTGGTGTCTGATTTTATGAGATATTTTCCAGTTTTCTGTGTATAGATATGTTTGCATTCTTAATGCTGCGTTTTTTTCTGTTCTATCAGATCTTTCAGATTAAATGGAATAAACAGGGTAAATTTGTACAATTTCTACATTTTATTTCATAAACCATGAAATAAAATGTTTGAACATATCAAAATGCAAGTTTTTTTTTGTTTTGTTTTGTTTTTTGTTTTTTTAACAAGGGCTCTTCCCAGTCTTAATTGAAAATCTCTGAAAGACCATTGCAATGTGAGAAATTTCTCTCTAGTTGTGTGCTTTTATTTAAAACATCTTAACAGTAAACACCAACATAGGCCTAATTTAGAATCTCCTCTGTGGGAAAACATGGATGTGTTTTAAATATCTAAAAGGGAATGAAAATAATGAATGCAAAGAGTGCCATCTAGTGTACCATTATATATTATTATTTTTCATTCATATGAGTATCAATAATATATCTTGCATTCACCTAATCATCAGTATTTATTTCAGAGCTGTCCTATTCATTACAGTCATACAGTACATTGCAAAAATAACATCACATCCACATTTTAATATTATAACATATTTTCCTATGGTTTTCTCCCTAAGAGTTATTGGTTGAACTTGAAACATTTTATTGGGAATAAAAAACAATTTTGTAGACAAAATGCACAACTTTTGAATACAAGTGGGTGGTTTGTGGTAAATGAACAACAATGTATTAGTTTTAAATATTAACATAACATCTAAAAAAATATCTCCTGGTTTACCTCTAATAATAAAAAAAAAAATTAGAATAAAAAATTGTTAGAATAAAAGATGTGCCTCAGATTTGTCAATATGTAGTTCATGTTTGTTATAAAACTAATTTTCCATTGGATAAATAAAGATTTTTGAATTTAAATTTAAAATTAATCAAGATCGGTTTTTTTTTCTTTTATCTTATTTATGGAAAAATAGTTTGTAAAAAGACCAAAATTAAGCAAAATGGCAAAATAAGCCGCATTCTGTTGGTCAAACTTCAGTTTTTCTCCGCATTCACATGAGAAAGGAAGAGAAACCGTCATTGTTTATGGTATCCAGGATGCAGAATCCATAGAAACGGAAGAGAAGGAGGAATACTTCCTGCTGACTCGTTTTCTGTACTGCTGCATATTTCCACAAGATGTCAGTAGAGATCCGCAATATGTCACAAACTAAAACTGGATTATTTGATGTGGCCTAATGAAGCCTCAACTGTGACTACATCCTGCTGTACTTCTGTAATTCAGAGCAAAGACAAACGATGTTTTCATATAAGAACTTAAAAAAAATAGAATGTATGAAACAACTGAAAATACGTCTTCTATTCTAGGTTCTTCAAAGTAGCCACCTTTTGCTTTGATTACTGCTTCACACTCTTGTCATTCTCTTGATGAGCTTCAAGAGGTAGTCACCTGAAATGGTCTTCCAATAGTCTTGAAGGAGTTCCCAGAGATGCTTAGCACTTGTTGGCCCTTTTGCCTTCACTCTGCGGTCCAGCTCACCCCAAACCATCTCGATTGGGTTCAGGTCTGGTGACTGTGGAGGCCAGGTCATCTGGCGCAGCACCCCATCACTCTCCTTCTTGGTCAAATAGCCCTTCCACAGCCTGGAGGTGTGTTTGGGGTCATTGTCCTGTTGAAAAATAAATGATGGTCCAATTAAACGCAAACTGGATGGAATAGCATGCCGCTGCAAGATGCTGTGGTAGCCATGCTGGTTCAGTATGCCTTCAATTTTGAATAAATCCCCAGCAGTGTCACCAGCAAAGCACCCCCACACCATCACACCTCCTCCTCCATGCTTCACGGTGGGAACCAGGCATGTAGAGTCCATCCATTCACCTTTTCTGCGTCGCACAAAGACACGGTGGTTGGAACCAAAGATCACAAATTTGGACTCATCAGACCAAAGCACAGATTTCCACTGGTCTAATGTCCATTCCTTGTGTTCTTTAGCCCAAACAAGTCTCTTCTGCTTGTTTCCTGTCCTTATCAGTGGTTTCCTAGCAGCGATTCTACCATGAAGGCCTGATTCACACAGTCTCCTCTTAACAGTTGTTGCAGAGAGATGTGTCTGCTGCTAGAACTCTGTGTGGCATTGACCTGGTCTCTGATCTGAGCTGCTGATAACCTGCGATTTCTGAGGCTGGTGACTCGGATGAACTTATCCTCCGCAGCAAACCAAATGATGGGTTCGCTGACTCTTCCTTTTCTGGGGCGGTCCTCATGTGAGCCAGTTTTTTTGTAGCGCTTGATGGTTTTTGCGACTGCACTTAGGGACACTTTCAAAGTTTTCCCAATTTTTCGGACTGACGGACCTTCATTTCTTAAAGTAATGATGGCCACTCGTTTTTCTTTACTTAGCTGCTTTTGTCTTGCCATAATACACATTCTAACACTCTATTCAGTAGGAGTATCAGCTGTGTGTCCACCTGACTTCTGCACAACACAACTGATGGTCCCAACCCCATTTATAAGGCAAGACATCCATTAACCTGACAGGGCACACCTGTGAAGTGAAAACTATTTCAGGTGACTACCTCTTGAAACTCATCAAGAGAATGCAGAGTGTGTGCGAAGCAATAATCACAACAAAAGGTTGCTACTTTGGAGAAACTAGAATATAAGGCGTATTTTCAGTTGTTTTACACTTTTTTGTTTAGTACATATTTTCACATGTGTTAATTCATAGTTTTGATGCCTTCAGTGTAAATCTACAATGACAATAGTCATGTAGTCATGAAAATAAAGGAAACTCATTGAATGAGTAGGTGTGTCCAAACTTTTGGTCTGTACTATATATCTTTTTTGTGGATTTTTATGATTGTTTAGTAACAAATACTTATGTGTATTGCAGTTGTGGTTTGTATGTAATTGGAAGAGCTAGATTTTTTTTATACATAAATCTTTATTTTTAAACTATTTAGGCAATAAATGTGGATCATTGTGTCAATTCCATTAGTTGATTATAAATTTCAGGTTTGAAACCTTTGCTCTAAATCAGTGAGATCCCTCTTGTGCTTTTTGCCCCACATGTGAAAGTGGGTGTGTGATCCCCAGCGTGCTGCTGCCCTCATTGGCTGCCGGTGGAGCGGCTGTGCTGTGTGTATTACCGACCGTTGGAGCAATACTGCGGTGTGCGAGTTTTAAACTATCGTCAAGTGAACGGAAAACAGCTAGATTAAAACCGGAAGTTGGTTTCTACAAAAATAAGAGCACGCATTAAAGCATCTCACGAACAAGCTAAAGCGAAAACTTCCCCTCCCAACTTCGCTAACCGTTTGAAAATGTCTGCAAATGCTACAAAAGTGAACGAAAATGTTGTTAAGTATGGACAGTTTTATCTCTGTTTTTCATCCTTCTGCTGATCCAATATATTTTCACAGAGTCTGTCTGCAAGGTAGCTTTATTGTGAAGGCTTCAAGCCTCGGTTCTGTAGATAACTACGTCTAACTTAACGCTGCAAACACTCTAGCAAGAGCGACTCTGTGGAGTGCACAAACTGGTTCTTTTGCCTGGGCGCCGGTGCTGCTGCTGCTGGAACATCTACAGCTACGACGGAGGGAAACTGGAACACTGACGCGGCTCTCCACTCATTTCGGAGGAATATCGCGGCTTTTGCACAATTTTCTGTAGGGCGTTCATACTTAAAGAGAAGAGCCAAGTCCTTCGTCCATGGCCAGTCCGGTTGCAGACCTTGGACAGTCTCATCAGCATCACCCTGGGTCGGAGTCGGCCGCCGACTCTGCGTTTCTGGAGGCTCAGAAATGGATCGAGGTGAGTTCAAAAACCCGAATGCTGAATCACCTCATCAGATCCTGCTTCCTTTAAGCGCAGGTGTTTGTTGATATAGCGTGGCCTTTAGTTGCTTCTATGTAGCCTCCTGTTTAAAGTGCACTTTATTTTATTGTTTCTTCACCTGTTGAAATAAGAAATGCATTTCCAAAAAATTCTTATGCAGGTTCATTGTAGCTGAATGCATCATCTAAATCCTAACTTTTCCTCTTTAAACAAAACCTGAATAACACCAATCATAAAGGAACAGTTTCAGTTATTTTTGTCCAGGCCCTCCTCAAATTTGCAGGACAGGCTTGCTGTTGTACAGTGGCTGTTTAAAGTGACCTGGTGCGTGTTTGGCTGAAAACAATGAATGCATCATGTGGAATGGATTTTTGCCCCATTGCAAGCCCAGTCAACAATAATCACACACAAGTGAGGTTTTGTTCAGGGAGAATTTCAATCATGACACTTGTCAGCCTCCATTGCATTTAAGTTTGCTATCCTGCTTTCAGCTGTCATCTTGTTAAATCACAGCTGACTGATAACTGCTTCATGATTTTCACTTCACTTATTTTTTTTGTATTATTAAAATGGAAACATTTTGATTTGGAATAGTGGAGATCTCCTTACCCTGTCTTGGACCGTACCTGCTGTTCTCTGTTCATGTGGCCTTCAGGGTTGCCCAGCAGAACCTGTTAGCTGCTGTCCAACTTAGTGAGGTTGGAGTATGTCTTTGAAGGAGACATACCTGAGCCACGTGCCAAGTGAAAATATATAGCTTTTTCTATGCCAGAATGCACTTTTTTTATCATTTCTGGCTTTCTTAGAGGTTTGATTAGCTAATTCTGATTTTAACAGATTCCAGTTTTTATAAGGAATAAAACAATTCCTTAAAAAAATTGTTTAAGGAATTTTTGTTTGTTGTTTGTGACAACAATATATGCTGTCACAAACAACATATATTTGTTTGTGACAAATATTCTCCAAGTTTCTTAAAAGATGTAATGGTTCTGAATCCAACAGAAAAAAAATAATTACAAACTTATCCCCAAATGCAACAAAGCATATGTGCCATTCACTGCTGGCTGACTGGTGCATCTCTGTTCCATATTTCTTATTTTGATATTTTAATACGCTCACAACACACCATGTTATCTATATTAAAAAGACAGATAAAAGTGTCGGGCGCCTTTGCAGGCCTATTTAGCAGCTCCAAACTCCTCAGAGGACCATGTCACATCTTTAAAAAGCCATCACTGACCTAGAATTCACGAGGCTGAGAGCAGAGCAGTGGAAGTGCTTTTTTGTTGTTCTCCTCTCAGCTTTCTCCCTTGGGATCTGACTTCATTATCCCCACACACCAGTTGACAGTCACTCGCTCCTGACTGAACCTAAACACAAAGCTTCAGTCAACATCCAGTTATATTCAACTGCTGCGCTAGGTATAATGTCAGCACCTGATGCAAGAGGTTATGCCAGCAGTTTCCCCAGTTTGACATTTATTGTCAAAGACAAATGAAACAATAGAAAACAGTTGAGTCTGGCATGTGTATCTTCTCAGCAGTTTGTTGAGGTTGAAGCTAACTTTCATTTTATCACAATTTTAATTTTTGCTCACATGGTGCAGACTTGACTGAGGGAGACATGCATGATTACTTCCTAAAGCCATTTTGGAGCTAGTTCATGCCAAACCTAATTAGACTGACTTCTTTTTTCCCCTTACATGGATCAGCTTTTACTTATTTTGTTTTGGCAGGTGAGAATAATTTAAAACCTGCCATTCATCATCTAACCACACAGAGATCCCTGTGTGGTTAGATGATGTCCTGGTGGTCTCACCATGGTTGAATCTTGAACTGATTCTTGCTTCAGCTGTGGGTTGTGTGTCAATTGAAGTAAAGCTGTGGCAGTCAAAGGGCTTGCCATGATCTACCGGGATGTATCTTGCGAGGATGAGTCGTGAAAGTAATTTTGCACAGATGTTTGTTCTTGATCTGTTGTGGTCAGTAGCTATCAAACATGGTCCAAAGCAGGAGCAGTGAACAGGCAACAGGCCATGGGTGACTGAGCTTTACTAATGAAGGAGTGAAGACTGGCCTGTGGTCCAGTCCAATAGATGAACTACTATGGCTGAATTTACTGAGGTGTTACAGTGCATTACATTTGGGCCTGCATAGCTAAAGGCCAGTCAGAGTGCCAATGCTGACTCCTGTCCACCACTGAAAACCCTAATAATGGACGCGCAGACATCAAAACTGCACTAGGAAACAGTGGAGGAACGGCTTGGTCTGACTAAATACATTTTCTTTTAAACTTGTTTGATGGCTAGATACCTTGTTTACTTGGGAACAAATGGGACCATGAAGGATACACCATGGGAAGATGACAAGAAAGTAGAGACACTGTGATGGCCAATCGGCCAATCTTGGGCTGGGAAATCCTGGACATCTGCCATCCATGTGGGTGTTATTTTGACACGTCCCACCATCAGTATTGTTGCATACTGCGTACACCCTGGGAAACAGTATTCCCTGATGGCTGTGACCTCTTTCAGCACAATAATGCTCCCTGCTACAAAGCAAGAATAGTTCAGGAATAGTTTAAGCAGCACAACAATAAATATGAGGCGTTAACGTGGAGTTGAAGTTCCTGAGCCTCGCAACTTGCATGACATGAAAGTTCTGCTAACATGTTGGTGCTGAAACTACAGCACACCTTCTGGGGCCTGGTGGAGGCCTTGCGTCAAAGGTAGCAAAAGGGTAGCTAACACATTATTAGACAGAAGGCCATAATTCAATGAAAATGTTATGTTTGAAAATAATAATTATCGTATTGAAATGACAAACTAGTCGTGTAAAATATTCCTCAGCTACAACTACCAGACAAAAGGCATCCAGCAGCATTCTTTGGAACAATCCAGAACTGCAGTGAAGCATTGACACCTGCAATTATTACGTCTTTGATGGGTGCTTCTTCACACTCACAACCCTCTCTAATGATGGTGCTTAAGTTCCTCTGAACTTCAGAGGAGACTGACTGGCCCTTTGATGAGAGCAGAAGCCCCCAGTTGGTTAGGTTGAATGATTTGTGTCGTACAGCCATGGGGCATTTTGCTTGAACAGAAACAGAAACCTGATGAAATCGCCTTATTGTGTCTTCTTTTCTCTGAAGTGTCTCAGTAGTTTGATGAATTGGCTTTTCTCTAATTGGGAGTTTAGGACAATTCTGCCTGTGACAGAATCATGTGAAATTATAACAAATGACGGGTTGCATAATTTCAACAGTTGTACAGTTTTCCCTGAGCTGAAGACAAATTTATTGCAAAACGAGCAACTAGAATTATTAGAATAAGAAAAAAATGGAAATTATGTAACCTTATCTAATCCAAAATCTAAACTGAACTGAAGCCCCAGAAATTAAGTCATTTTTTTCCTGGCAGCTTGATTACTGTTGGGGGTTAAAAGTGTCTGTTCATTTAGCTTTAAACTGAAAAATCTTGCCCAAAATGGGATTACTCAGTCTGTTAATTTTGTTTGTTCAGATAGCTTTCAAACATGAGTTTGAGTGATTACAAAGTGAAAAGATTTTAGTCTTAATGCAGGATCAGCAAGGTGAAAACTGTCTGGATTGGTTTGTTTGTTGGCTCTGTTCTCCAACACATTCTAGTCTAAACAAGGTTTCTTGGCACGTTTCTTCTCCTGAGCATGTGTGAGCGTGTTGGGTGTCCTTCTTCTTACCAAGTAAAAACACTTTTGGAAATTTTGGAATAATATAAAGATACCTGAACAGAAAAGTGATAATCTTGACATGCCAATGTCTCTGATCTCAGCAGACAGGTCAGTGTTTATATTACCATGTATAGTTAGACTTTCTGCTATCATAAACCCAATTATGACATACACTGATGTGGGGAAAAAAGGTTGAATATGAAAATAAGATGTGTACATTTTTCTAGTCTTGGATTATACTTCTATGCATTTTTACTGCCTTGTGAAATCCTACAAAGGATTTCATGTCACCTGTTGAAACTCCAATTTGCTGCTTCCTGATCCATGCCTTTGGCTAAATAATTGTTGCTCTTTGATAATGGATTTTGATTCAGTCTTTTGTTTTGTATTAGGTTGCTTTTTTCTGTCACAGGATCTGGCAACAGCTCTGGCACAGTCTGTGCAAAACAGGATGAGTGCTGGCAAAAAGAGCACACCCTTCTGGAGCAAAGGGGAAACCTGAATAACTCAGCATGATGATGGATGTGTATATAAATAATCAACTTCTGCTAACACCATAATCTAAAGTGGATTAGGTGAACTCTCTACTTGGCATTTGCATGCTTTTAGGCAATTCATATGCACTAAAGATTTCTAAACATATTCTTCTTTTAAAAACTATTCAAAAGTATACTTGGATACTTTTGTCCGAATTGCTTTTAGAAGCATTTATATTTTCTGCACACCTCTAAAACACTCTTTAAAATTTTTAACAAATTTTAAAGAATTCTTGTAATAAGTTTTATCTGCACTCACCACTGACTGAACCATCAAAAACTCAAAAATTTGACCTTTCTTCAGTCAGTGAATGTACTACACTAAACACTACCAGGTTGCAACTCAAAGCTTTACACAAACCGGAAATTAAAATTTCAGTCATTGATTTTTAATAACTGGGTTTTATTTAACTGAAATTCTCTGAGGGCTTTGTGAAAGACACCATTTAAGGTCTTGTTTTTTTTTTTTAAGTTAAACATTTTCCTCTAGTGGAATAAATTAAAGGAATTCACCATTACTTTTTTTCTATGGAAACGAAGAGGAGCCCAGATGGAGGGATGTCAGAGAAGGCGGACCATGATGCATGGTTGTTTACCAAGGCTGCCGTCCACACTGTGTTTAGTCTTCGTTGTTGACTCACACAAACTGTTTCTTGTGAGATGTAAAAGAATATTTTTACTGGTCAGCTTGATAAGGTATATTTTATGTTCAAGTGTACACTTCAGTAACATTTTTAATTCATTATAATTGACCGGCTCTTAAGCTGTAATTAGAGTTCTTTGTTGTTCAGGACGTTGTTTCTTTGAGCAGAGGTTGGTCTCGAAAAGCATAAAATCTTGAGCATATCTACTTGGTTTGTTTATGAACTTATGTAAGCAAAAATCTTGCAATCTACTTTAACATAAGATTTCCACCAATTTGCCCTCATTGTTGCAGCTGGTTAAATGATTTATTTGAGCTCAACAAACATCTGCAATTACTCTGTCTGTGTTTAGTTACGACCTGCTGCATGATATCATTTGCAGTTTAGGTTCTTTGTAATTTCATCCTACAGAATGGACCGTAATGCTAAGGGTTGAGCTTTCTTGGCAGTTTGGGCTGCATTGCTATGACTGCAAGCTGTTGAAGAATGTAATTTTAGAAGGAAGTGTCGGTCTGAGAAGGATTTAGGCCACTTGAAAGATGTTCCATTCATCACTTAGTGCTCTTATGAGGTTTAGACCCATGATGTACAAAGACATCCCTATCTTTACTACCATGATTTATGAAATCAGGATGTGCATAGTTTTTGTGCTCGCTAATTTAATCATCCATTTTTTAGTGTTTTTCATGTTGTTGTTTAAGGTAGCATTTTCTTTCCTGTTTTCAGAACTGCAATATTTGATTTAAAATCAGATTAAAGAAAAACAGTGTTGAAGGCCAACAATTGAAACATAAAATTTAAGAACAAAATTCCAGATGTTTAGCCTGTCAGTAGTGTCATTTTTTTTTCAATGATAACAGAGAGCAGAGGGCAGGAATTTGCATCTTTGAGTACACATTAACACAAACCATGAACTCTGTTGAAGATCTGAGCTAGCAGTTAGTTGTTGTCATTTCCTAAAATGTGGTTCTTTAAGCAACTATTATGAGTCATGGAATTGGAGAAAATTAACTCAAGAATTGTTAGTTAAATTTTTTTTCTAATGCATAATGTTTATTCTGCACAGCTGAGCTATGACTAATAATGATGTAGTGTGAGCTGAAGGGCTGGTCATTTGAGAAATGTGATTTATTTTTATTTTTTTTGTCTTGTTAAGTGTCGTGCAGCTCAAATAGACCTGTGAAAGTGACAGATGAAAGTTAATTCTGTGGCAATCACCGACTCACATATGCAAATTCCTGCCCTCTGCTCAGTAAGAACCTGTCAAACTTTTCAAGTTGTGTTGCAAATACCTGCTGTCTGGACACAGTTGAATTAGTGAAAATGGCAACACTGAGGAAACGTGTTTGAAAGATCAACTTTTAACTGCAAGTACTAAACCAGATCTTGTGTTAGAGCTCATTTTACACTGGTTGTAAAAGACAGAGTTAAGAACCACTGGCAGAGAGCCACTTTGGTGTAGCATTATTTCTTCTTTAGAAACCATTTCCTTCTGAATTTGTGTACAGGAACACAGTGCAGGGAGATTTACTGGTTAGACATACCATTATGACCACTCACAGATAGTGATTATTTTTCTGGCAACTATATCCCGTCATACATTTATCTGGGTGTGATAAATATTTTTAATTGTAGATTTCAACATAAGTCATGTACATAAAATGGTTTGTTTCATAGCCTTATGTTGTTGAGGGCTTCGGTTTTTCCTTGTCTGTAATGAGAATCGCTTTCTTTAATTGTCTGCTTTTGTTTTGTGGCTTTTTGCTCCTGTGAAGCGTCTGAGTGCAAGTTTGAAATCAACATTTGCAAATATTCTCACTCAGCTCACAAATCAAATGCAAATCAATGTTTGACCTTTTCACCCCTTTCATTCGACTTCTTTTTGGTAGTTTATGGGAACCAGTAAAACGGCTCTTTCTAGTCCTTGTTCAGCTAATGTTTCAAAAATGAGGACACATATAGATGTTGGTCATATTTATCACTTCTTAAATTGTTCAAAACAGCAGATTTAAATTTCTTTCTGCATGTAATTTAATAATTTAACATTTTAAATCAAATGTAAAGATCTCTTGGCCTTATCGTGTTGGATGCAAAAAAATTAATGCTTTTCATGTATCTCAGTATATTTCAGTGGATTAAATGCTTCTAAAAAAAATTGCAAAACTGAAAATAGTTGTGCAGTATGATTTTAGATTTGTGTAAAAATGTTACTTTGAATGCATTTTTAATAATGCTTATCTAGCTCCTGTTGATTCAGTGACATTTTGAGGCCAGTAATTGGTAAACTAGTGAAGCATTGCCTCATTTTAGAAGTTGGTAAGGATGATGTTTGTTCTACCTGAAGCTGATTTGTTTAGTGACGTGTTCTCGAGGAGCCTCCAGATAAAGCAGAGAGTTGAATGGTTGCTGTTCATGTTCAGTAGAAGCAATGTGGATGTTTTAAAGCTCTGTCTGTCTGACGGAAGGAGGATGATCATGTGAATCAGGAAGGTTGACCTTATCTGGTGACATCTACAGGTTCTTCATTTCACAACCAAATATATTTAAAGGAGGTGGTTGCTGCACTTGGTGACAGCAGCGCTATTCAGTTATTCTCATCACAACTTGGACAATGTATTTTTGGAGAAGCTTGTTTTTTATATTTCAAATGATTTGTTCTGGCCACATTAGATGTCACATTTTGTAAAGATGTTTAAAAAGCTTTAAACTATTTTATTGATTGCAGTAGCATTATCCTACTAATAAGTACACATATCCAATTTGGATTGAAGTGACAAAAAATAGAAGGTCAAGAAAATTTGTCTTTAATAAAACAAGTGTCACAATTCCTCTTAAAATATCTTCTAAATAAATAAAACTAAACATTTTTGTTTTATTTATACCTTCCTTTTTATATTTGTCAGACTTCCCCAGTTCCAAAACATACATCTTATGAAGGCTATTGGTTGAACTGAAGAGAAAAAAGCCAGAGAGACTATTCTTGATGCTCTGCAGAAATTTAGAAATGGTGTAGGATCTTTCTCTCTGTACACTCCAGATGTCTGAAGTTAAAAGTTTATAAATCTTTGCGTACTTATATCAGGTTTCTATTATGGCAGATTGATTTTCCTCCTAATTCTTTCCTTGATGCCACCAAGGCATGACCAAATTAAAAAAGTAAAAAAGAAAGACAATAAATTAAATTTTTAAATGCCTGTGAAGAACACAACCCACCCAGCATGTCATCTGCTCACTGTTTCTCTTTGTGTCTGTGGGTACGCCTCAGAGTGTGTGTCTCCTGCCTGATGTCTGAAGTCTGCCTGTGACAAGGTGAACAGAGTCATCTTGTTCAACTGCTGTGTGTGTGTGTGTGTGTGTGTGTGTGTGTGTGTGTGTGTGTTCATGCTCTGAAAGAGAAAGCTTTCAACAAGAGAGATTAAAGCAGGCTAGCATTCAAACTGTGTTGCAGCACTCACACATGCGCACACACAGTGCCATCTAAAAGAGAGGCAGCCGGCCGTGTGCCAGGCTGCACAGTCATTCTCTGCAGGGAAGCTGTTAGGTAGGGTTGTTACTTAGCACGCTTAGAGGTAAATCTAATAAAAGGGTCACCCTGAGAATAAACTGATAGGTGACAACACATAAAGTGTCTAGTGTTAGGCTTTGATCTTTTAAGCCTAAAAACATTGAAAAAAAAATAAAAACTTCTGGAAATAGTTATTAATACAAGAGGGACATTTTTGGCTTTTTATTACTTTATTTATTAAATGGGTTTACCACATGGCAATGTCAAAATTATTGATGAATTAAGCAAGAAATGCTTTTATTTGAAGAACCCAAAGTGCTTTGGCAATGAATCCATCTAAACAGAGATAGAATAAAGAAGCAAGTTGAGTTTTGAAATGATCCACATTAATTTAATGCCGATTTCAGTTTGTGGTTATTGTTATACATCCTTAATTAACTTCAGTTCTGTAACATTCCTGGTTAACAAGTCAAATGTAACTTTAAACAGAAGAATATACACATCTCTGTCAAAAGGTGTGGTTGACAACTTGGTGGCTCAATTAAGTTAATTGCTAATGTGTGCTATTATGTAAATGCATGTAGTAAAAGAACATGTTTAAGCGTTCATAAAATAGAATTAGCAGACTAACACTAGCTGAGCACACCAAAAGCTACATAGTGCAGTTAAGACGTTAACTCATCATACCTTTACACCAAAACCTCACTTCAGAAATACAGAACCAACTCTTTATCAATGACTTTCACAGGTTTTAAGTATAGTTAGCATTATGTAAATATGCTTTTTTTTTTTTACCTGAAACCTAAATCTGCTTGCTTCTTTGTTTTCACCAGTGCCAAAAGTTGGTTGAAATTCGACCTGCTTGAGTTACAGAACAGTCATTTTTTTAGGCTTTAATGGGAACACAAAAGCTAAGGAGCAAGAAAAACCTAATTTATCTGTCTTTGTAAGCAGAGTTGGAGAAATCACCACTATTCTCTTGAAGGAAAACAAAGCTGATTAAAAGCATTTTTATAGCAAAGCTATTCATGTTTTCTTCTTGTTATTTACTGGCCTTCTTACTTTTGACAGGAAAAGTAGAGCCTCTGGAGCTGTTTTGAGTTGTTCCTTTGAACACACTACAGAGGAGAAGTGTTTACGTTCTAGTTGAACGCCCCGCTTCTATTTAATTAAACAGGAGCCGCAAATCAACAGTGAGCCAGGAATATGTGCAGGTTATGCAAGCCTTGTTGCTCTACGTCACTCGTCTTGTAATCTGCCAAAACTATTGATTGTCCTCATTTACAAGCTGGGTGGTCACATGCCTGCCTCTGATTTAATTCATGATTTATGCATTCCTGTGGACTCCTACATTTTGTATACAGGTCAGTTTAGAAACCATAATTAGACCTTTGCAAATGTGCAACAACTCCTCTGTTGTTGTTATGAAATAATCTTATGCAGCTGTACCCTTGCTATAAACTTAAAGCCATTGCAGTAGGTGTTATTCTGAAACCTCCCTCTATCCTGAGGTGTATGAAGCTTTTAACAGCAGCTAAATGGGACCTTCTGAGGGAAAAAGCAGTGACTGATGTTTCATCACCATCCAGGGGATGTTTCTAATTAGGTCATGCAGGATGAGCTGGTTTCCTAGTTTTCTAAGCCGGCACTCTGGGGAGCTGGACTCTTTCTGACTGCCGAGGGAGTGAAACTTGACTGACAGTCATAAAGCTGTAACGTGAGAATTGTTTAAGAGACACACCAGCTTTTATCAGAATATTGGCTGTATTACAACTGACTGAAAAAAACAGAAACATAACATGTCTCTAGTGGTTACAGATCTTGAAAATCTATCCTTCCCACCCATTCCCTGAATACATTTCAGGTTGTTGTTCTTACACAACACACAATGTTGGCAAAAGTTGAAAGTGACACAGGAGTTACTTAAAACCTAGAGATCTTAAAAACTGAACATTTGGAGTTGTTATATAAATGGTTTATATTAAGTACTTTGTTTTATTTTGAGTTAAATAATCAGGTCATTTACAGGACTGGAGAACTTGACTGCATGCTGAGGAGATAATTCGGCTATTAGCTTCAGGTCTATTGGATCATTGATACACCTTAATGCTGCAGAAACCAGCCTTGGAGGCCTGGATTTGAGGACCCCTGTCTTTGCCCGACTTGAAAGCTTTATGCAGACACTCCATGCCTCCTTCTCTGTTTTTAGTACTTTTTCATGACAGAGTTATAGCACCACTTGCAGGCCTGGAATAGTTACAACAGCACTTATGTTTGTTTTCATTGTCTTCATGTAGAAGTCATTTCTTTTACAGATTGTATGTTCAGAGAAATCTTGTAGGAACAACATAAATAATGGGCATTTTAGGAACAGTGGTTTTCATCCAGATAAGTCTTTCCTGGTTGTTTGTTGCTGAAACAAAAAGCTAAAGTAGCAGGCCGTCTTTTTGAATCAGAGAGGTTTAGATGACTCAGGTTTGCTATGAATGGGAGCTTTTTGAACTGAGTGGGATTGCTTTCATTGTTCCTCACACAGTGTGTCATACACATTACTCTTTGCCCACTGGGTCCAACATTCCTAAAACCCCCTAGTCCTCATCCCATTCAGACACCAGCACACACACATGCACTCTCACACACGAATACCGGCTTCACCTCATTAACAATGTGTGCAGCCATCAGACCCTGGGAAGTGACACAACCGTGCCTCAGATGACCAACACTTGCATGATGACAAAATATACATATACTTGCAGGCAGATGGCATCTTTTATAAAAGGATCAGATAAAAGAAAGTTTTATCTGATCCTTTTCACCTTATCTTGAAATGGCATGAATAAAATACCAAAATAAAAACATCCATGCATCTGTGTCATGAATGAAAAGGAGGGGAAAGAGGTAAAAACTTTACTATAATATTTCCCCCTTATGCACTTCCTGCTTTCATGTTTTGTTTTGGTAAGGAAATGACTGGTTTACAAAATGCATCGTTTTTACTGTCTTTGCTGACCAATTTGACTATATTGAAGAAATGTAAACAAATCTAGAATTTTACGTTCAATTTAGATTTTTGCCAATATTCATGTTTCACAATCAATATGTCCATTCTTTATTGAAAATACTATTTTTCTTTTCTATCTCGGTGGGCATGCATTTTAATGCTGGAATTTTTCCTACATTTGACTTATTTTCCACATTTAAGTAGTTCTTACTTTAATGCTTAATATTTGTCTGTGCATCTTCATGATCTGGCTTAAAGAAGTGGTCAGATAGTATCAGGTTGTTGTAACAGAAGTGGATCTACATTTCCGTTTTAAAATCTATGAAGCTATTAATGCTCTGATAAGATCTTCTTTTCTGATCTTTAAAGCTCCTTCGTAGAGCATTGAATTCAGATTTGCTGCTTGAAAGGTTTTTCGGCACTCAGGTTTGCGTAAGCTACATTAAAGTGAAGAGGATAAAAGCTTCTTTTAAAAGGCAGAAGTCTGACTTGGACAGTAGAAGTCCTGTTCTCTGGAGCTGCAGAAGGTCAGGCTGTGTGTAGCAGCAGCAGGCAGAGGTCTCCTCAGGCTCCTTCAGAGCTGGTTCACTGCCAGCCCTGCAATTTAGGAAGCTTGTTTGTTGAATACTGGCAGCAGTTTAACTTTGGTAGGCCATTTAACATTTCACATTGATGGACTAAGGGTGCTCCATTTTATTCTTTCTATGGTTTTTCCTTGATATTATCTGCATAAATTAGTATTTAATCACAGCAGTTAAGAAGAATATTAATATTAAAAGAGTAGGCCTTGGGTAGCAGTAATGTTTGAGGCCATATAACACAAACCTGTCACTCATTCAAGGGAAGAAAGGCCCAAGTTATAAATAAGTATCACATCTAGATGCAAAAGACAAGTTAGGAAAATGCTGCGACAGACTGGCGACCTGTCCAGGATGTCCCCCGCCTCTCGCCCGGAACGTTAGCTGGAGATAGGCACCAGCACCCCTCCCGACCCCACTGAGGGACAAGGGTGTTCAGAAAATGGATGGATGGATGGATGGAAGTTAGGAAAATGTGTTTTGAAGTTTATTAGAAACCTCTCAGCATCCTTGTGTCATGTCTTTGCTAACAGCCATTTTTTGCATTCAACATAAAACGGACTATTCAGTGCATGTAAACTGTTGTTTGTCTGAAATATGTCGGCTTAACGTTCCAGAGCTTGAATGTGTTTTTAGGAATGCTCAGTCCTGTTAAATTCATTGTGTTGATGAGACCAAGTTGTAGACTTTTTACTGTTTTCTATTGGACAGAATTGCCTTAAATGTCCAAATTAGATTAAAATCTGTTGTAATAACCTGAATAATGCCCTGTTTTGATGTTACTGTTGACAAAGAATGTCAGTGAAACTCCTGATGAGACCTGAGGACAAAGCTTTGTGAGGATATGAAGAAAGAGCATGTAAGAACATGCAGACGGGGAAGAAAAGAATTTTTTCACGCTGACAGATTGGGGGGTTTGGTTTGTTTTGGCTTGTGTTCTTGCCTGGCTCTCTGAAATTGACAGCATAGAAAGGAATCTAATTTCTGTCATTGCTGTTTTTAATAAACATCCAGGGTCTGTTGCCAGGATACTGTTCTGAGCATTGTGCCACTTGTGAATAAACTCCAAATCCAACTTTTAGTACCCAGGAAGAAATTTCAAGTCAACACACTTTTACTATAATTACTCTATTCTGAACCTGGATCATTCCCAGGTTCCTAGTATAGCTTAAAAATACAAGACAAAGAAGTGAGAGCAAGAGACAAAACAACAGAGTAGGCAAGTTCTTTGAAATTGCATACAGTCTCAGTATTTTCATCACTTGATCAAAGTTTAAAACCAAATATGGGTTTAAATATGAGTTTCTTGTCATGTTCTGTCAGCAAATTGCTTCCACACTCTAATGACCGCATGGTGGCAAAAGCAAAGTGTTTTTTTTTGTTTGTTTTTTTTACACATCTGAATGTGGCAGAGGGACAAAAATGAGGCCTGTTGCAACGTTCCGTCGCTGTAGAGATTGGTCATACTAAGACAGTCATTTTAAAGTTCTTAAAGATCTTGAATTGGCAGAAAAGTCAAGTGATCCAGAAAACATTGACATGCACTTCATAAATCCAACAGTCTGTCTGTGAAGACTCAGGCTGATCCTGAGCCCAAAGAAGACTCCTACTGATGCTGACTGTGTCCAGTTACTTTAAGACCATGTCTGCAATATAAGGCTTAAAGAAAAAAAAAAAAGGTCATGATGGCCTCTGACATTAACATGACAGATCAAACTGGAGATGTTTCTAAGCAGAGGTTGATCTTAAAACCCAGCTCAGCCATATATTTGTATTAGGCCAACCCAGGACTGGGCCTTCATTAAACAGGTTAATACTGCCAATGAGCTGTGTATGGACCAGGTCAACATGAGGGCGCCCGCTTGTCTGTCAGAGTTTGACTTCACTCCTTGTGTGACCACTGGGTAGTTGTTGTTTTGTGCGTCAGGAAAGCTGTAGCTGGCAGGATATTGGAGACTAGGGGAAACACATGGAAAAGCCCAGCTGCTTAAGCAGCTTAGCTCAGAGAACCAGTGTCGACATCGAGGATCTTTGTTTCCTATCCGGGTTCTTGGAGAGCTTGTCTCTAAAATCCCGTCAGGTATGAGAGAAATGGTGAAGTTGTGCTTTTCTGTGGACTCCATGAGTTGGTCAGTGGAGCAAGGTGAATATCTGGTTCTTGTTAAAATATTAATAAAAGTATAACTATTGCAGTGGTTCTAGTAAAGGTGCTAATGCACAGGAATGACAATTAAAGAACCCAAGTGAGACTCCCAACTGTTATAAAATCATGATAAATAAAGTTGAGATATTTTTAAAACAAAAATCAACAAAATGAGCAAAATAAAGCTTTTATACCACTACTTAAAATACTTAATATGCACATTTGTTTGTCTGCCACTCTGCTTTGTGAAGTAACATTTACAATCTGACTATAGTTCTCTATTTCTTTCTTTGATACATTAATGTGTTTTTTCATTGCCAGAAAAATTCCCAAATAGGTTTGTACACTTTCTTTAGCAAGGAGAAGGTAGACTTCCCAAGTTTAGTCAGAATAGACGGCTGACTGACAGCTTCACTGGTTTTTCACATTTTGTCAACTAAAAT
Organism: Poecilia latipinna; assembly: GCF_001443285.1. Taxonomy (NCBI): domain Eukaryota; kingdom Metazoa; phylum Chordata; class Actinopteri; order Cyprinodontiformes; family Poeciliidae; genus Poecilia; species Poecilia latipinna. The sequence continues at coordinate 159,645 of NW_015114122.1, forward strand.
TACAGTGGAACAGGTTCTAGTGGGTTTTCCTGGAGGATTGTCCTTTATTTACCTCCATCCATCTTCTAGAGGTGTACATTAAAACCATGGCTCAGTTGGTATCCGGGTTCGAAAGTCACAGCAGTAAACAAAGAATTCTTGTCATATTTTAAAATTAGATTTTATTATGGTATAAACAGTGTTCCAGTCTTCAGGGACCTGTACATGTTTTAGGCATTTTCTTTCTCCCACACACCTGACCTGAATAAGTGGGTGATTAAGAGGCTTCTGCAGCACTTGATGACATGCAGAGGAGGTCATGCAATCACTTGAATCAGATGTTCTGGAACACAGACACAACTAAAATATGCAAGGCAGAGAAACCCCTGATGACTGGAATTGAAAAACTGATCTAAAACTTAAAAATGTGAAAAGTATAGAACTGACTGGAGATTTCACTGGAGTTTTTTTTCCCCCAATGAATATAGTAGTATGAGCAGGTGTACCCACTGCCTGGATAGATGGCTAAATAGATTATACAATAATGCAACAACTTGAAAACAAATGTTTTAAATCAAACTGTGCCCATATTTGAGAATGAACCTTGTTTAAATCTATGTGGAGTTGCGTTGGTATTTTGACAACCTAAAGTACCAATTATACCTGAACTCTGCACAGCAGCTATTGGGGAAAATCCCCGTTCATCAAGGGGATTCCTCCCACTTGCATTTTATAAAATGTACAGAGTTTTGGCTTATTGGATATTACAGGAAGTCTTTTGGTCATCAACTTATTTTTCTCCAGTACCAGTGACCTTTACTTTCCACCTGAACTTGTTTCTAGTGAGTAATTCAGTTCAGAGCAAGCTTATTGCTTTGGGAAAAATAATTCAGATCACTTTTTTCCCTTGGTGTAGCTGTATGAGAATCTTAATGTTCCCAAATAGTTTAGTGATAGCTGGGCGTCCTCCCTGCTTTGTTTTTGTTCTCACTTTCTAAAGTGGGACTACAAAATGTTGCATTGTACACTTCTTTTCAGGTAGAAAACAAGTCTGTAATCATTTGCATACCAGACTGAAGCTGTTTTTGGTATGAATACAAAAATAGCTGGTAGACCCCGACCATCTACCAGTTTTGAATTTTGTGCGATAAATCACCACGTTTGGCACAACAGATAGCTTTCAGAATTTTTACAAATAGCTAAAAAATTGGTGGGTATTAAACATGAGTCGTTTTTTTAAAGGTTTTGTTGGCTCTAGTGGCCTTTATTTGAAAGTAGTTTGACAGGAAATAGGGGGAAGACATTGCAACAAATGTCACCAGGCCGGGAATCGAACCTGCGACCACCTCCACGAGGACCAAGGCCTCAATACGTGGGTTGCGCTTTGCCCCTGCACCCTTAAAAATGAGTTTTGATTCACAAGCGGAAAACAAGGTTGGTCCTCTGTAATAATGTATTTAAATTTTCCCTGACAACTTCCTGCCTAATCTAAAACCGGGAAGCCCCTCCTTTGTCCTTCATGCCCCAAGATGTCAATCCACGGGGGTAAAATGTTGGAAGGAAAGGTGGTGGCAGAGAACGGCACCAATGGAGACTTAGAGTTAATCCACAACAAAAACATTGTTCCACCTTCTAATCAGGATGTAAACGGGACGGACTGGCTGGAAAGCTCACATTTAGCTGAGGGCAAGTCCATGTCAGTCACAGGAAATTTGTCTTGTTCAATCACCAGAGCTTATCAGAAGCAAGAAGGGAAGGGATAAAAAAAGGAGCTGGGTTTTGGAATTCAGGCATTTTAGACTCCAAGGAAAACAGATTTGTAAGAGGGAGCAGCCTCTTCTGATGAGATGCCAGGTGTTTGCTATGAATGTATGTTATAGGTCTTTAAGTAAAAACCAGTTCTTGTTTCACAAAGTTAGAAACTCCATTTTAATTTGAATTTACTGCTGGGCTGTTGTTTCTGAATGCCCAAGCTGTTCTTACCCACGGCCTAATAGCTACATAACACCAGTGAGTGAGGCGGAGGACAAATGGCACAGTTTAGCATGTGGGTGATGTAGGAGTGTGTGGTAGACATGTTAAGTCTTCAAGGACTACATGTGATAAAAATCACAAGCAATAAAACATGAGCCTGCTTTTTATGCTCATAGAGAACAGTGTTATAACATCGTTTGGATCCACATGCAGAAACTGCAAATTATCTGTAGTTTTATTAAAAAGGCATGAAGTTAAGTTCAGAACCAGGAGTTGGAGCCAGGAAACGTCTTCCTGGCTCCAAGTGACGTTCCTTTAAACATCAGAGAGTAAAACTGAGTTGAGCTTCCATGGGGTCTCTATATTTTCTCCATATATTGGAAATCTAATCAATATGTTCCTTTTGAGAGATGGACTGATTCCAGAGACAGATGTGTGACACCAAAAACACCATAAGAAAACATTTTCCTGTTGTTGCTGATCACAGACCAGTGGTCACAGAACTCTGGAGGCCGGAATATGCCTGACCATTACTTTATTATTATGTGATGATAATTTTATTGCTGATTATAACTGTGTTTGAATATGTATTTTTACTGCAAACGTCTGCTGACAACTGAACCGTAAATACTGCGATGAAATCAGTGTGTCTTGCTGAGTAGGAGAAATTCATGACTAATCGGGGCTTGTGTAAGGTTTCCCACGCCAGCTGACTCTCACAGGATCCACTGTGTGCCTGGGAACATTTGTGCTTTTCTGGTAAAAATGAGATGGTGACAGCAGAAAGATGAATGTGTTTGTGTTTCTTAATACATGAAAGCAAGTTGATGTTTTTTGAAGCAGAAATAAATTTACTTTTTATTCTCCAAAATACAGAACAGATTCCAGTGTTGCTGTAAACTTTTTTTATGGGGTGTAAACTCCTAGATAACAAAACTTTTATTGAGCCTTTCTGTTTTTAATAACCCTAAGAATATCTTTCATTTACAGAAGCTTTCAAAGTGTACACACTCCTATTAAAATGTGATGGTTTGTGATGCCTGTCAGCGTTCAGTAGTGCTACAGTAGTACACCAGCCTTGGTATCGCCTCCTTTTGATGGTCGAGTTTCGGACTCAACCAGATTTGTACTCTGCGTTATTTTGGAGACCAATCAAAACTATATCTGTGGAAATATCACTAAACTGACAGAATATGGTCCAAGTTAACATCCTTGCTTTCATTGCATTTAAACATGCTGATTCAAATCTGATCAATAATGTGACTCATTACTAATTATATATTTTTGTTATTGCTGTCATCTTTCCCCACACCACTCCAAGAACGTAAGCAGTGGTTGCAGCAGGAGAAGGTATC